>NC_057850.1:96640091-96942349 GCF_015237465.2 Chelonia mydas
AAAGACACCATAACAGGAAAGCTTGAATGAGGCTGAATAATCATTTCCTCATTATGTATATAAGCAGAGAAGCACAAAATGGCCATAATACTTAAAGTTGCAGAATCCTGGCATGCATCATAAAAGACCCCAAACTGAGGAAACTGCATGCCAAGATGGACTGGCTGAGCTGTCAGCTTATCAACCTGCTGAAATGCAGCCTAAAGAAACAATATTCAGATCTTCCACACAGCAGGACCAGTCAGTTGATTGCATGGTTACCAGACTCCACAAGTAGATGAAATTTGAAGACCTGATGACTAAAATGAGGACTTTTCCCCTGGCTGCACATACTGAAGGTAGGAGGGGGAAAATACATCTGGGGAGAGCCATTTTGATACTATAAAATTATTACCATCACTATGTTAACTAAAACAAGCCTTCTCCTCTGACCTTGAGATAACGACTGGTTACTAATTAGTCTTCTTTGCTTTGCATCTACAGTCCACCATTCTAGGGCAGGTGTTTCATTGCAGTTTTCCTCTGTATTCTGTAGTGGTTTGAAAAATGAGAGAATAAGACATACATATACTGTATATGGCCAAAAGCTGATGTGGGAAAAAAGCCCGATGCAGTAGCATGATGTTGGAGGTACTAATCCAGAGTATTCTAAGGTATAACAAAATAGTGTGCAAAAAAATAGACTACTCTCTGCAGAATACCCTCAAGCAAAATATAGTCCCATTCCTACAGGAAGAAAAAAAAGCACAATGCCTCTCCAGAAGTAGTCAAAGAGACAGGCAAGACTTCATTTACCAATTTCAACAGCTCACATGAGCCATGGAATCACTCACCTAGTATTGAATGATATAGGTGGTGAGAATAAAAGCTCCTGAGGAACAGTAGAATATTGACAAAGAAAGTAGGGAAAACAGTAACCACCAAATGGTCTGAAGCTACATAAAATTTGCCAGTGATGCATTAACTTTGAAGGGGGGAAATATTATTCAAGTTGGTCAAGAATATATAATGGGATGGATGTCAGGACTTGGGTCTGTTAGGACCTACAATAAGGAACCACTTTATTTTCCAATATGTTATGAATCATCAAGGTTGAAAATCAATGCCTCTGGAAAGCTGGCATAGAATCTTTTCTCTAGTTCTAAGGGTCTGCAAGTAGAGCAGACCACAGAGTCAGGTTCCAGGTTACAAGAAACTTTCAAAAAAATATTCATTCTGAATTGGACTAAAACTAAAACCTGAATACATGTGTCACTCTATAGCCTGGTGGATAGGTTGCTAGGAGTTCAGTTGGTGCCTGATTCAGAGCAGAATTTTTCATCCCAGAAAACTCTATCAGGCAGAGCATAGTACTGAACCTGGGTTTCCCATAGCCCAGGTCAGTACCCTAATCACCCAGGTATGGGGAGCACACATTTTTCTTATGTTCTCTTCACAGCAAAAGTTTTATGGAAACTGATACATCACCGTGAAACATTTTGGCTTTGATAAAGCAGCATTTTATTAAAATTTCATCTGACCGAAAATGTTCCAGCCAGCTCTATGAGATAATTGGTGAGACTGAGAGGTCATGATTATGTCATTCTGATTTCTCTCTTGCCTTTCCTCTCAAATGTGATCCTATTCTATCAAATTTTTGTGGCTATTCTCTGAAGATCTGTAAAGGTTACAACCCATACTGCAAGTTAAGCTAGCTGTAAACTTTCTTTGCTAGACTCATTTTGGATAAATCTCTGTGTAAATTTAGGATGCAGAATAACTAAGGAGGCCATTTGGTGTTTGCCAGATGGATAATTGCAGTCTGAAGAGGAAAGCAACATTAAACTAATGCAGAGGAAAAATGTTATATCCAGTAAATGAAACACATCTGTAAAAATTATTTGAAATTCCATGATGAGAGATAATTTTCCCCCAACAGGTTTCATTTGGGAAACTCAATGTACCAAATCCTTGCCCAAGCAGCACCCTTGATGTGGTGATCTCAGTAGCTCCTTGATCTGTATAGGGTTGTGCTGCAGGAGTATAGATTATATCTCCATCTAACACTCCTCTCCGTCGTCTACTTTTGTCCAATGTAAAGGAGGAGTCAGTAACTAAGGACACTAAATGGGTATCATGATCAAGAATGGTGTCCTTGTAATATTTCAGAGATCACTGAGGAAGGTTTTAGGATAACTTATTTAGCTAATCAGTAAAAAATTATGAAGTAAGCAATACTTTTGCTGAATAAAAATAGATGTATATGGACTAATAAAGAACGCCTTTTAAAAAGTGTTGTAGCCTCACCCTCTTGCTTTTTTACTCCATGCATACTCTAAGCATCTAAGTTATTCTTCAAGCTTCCTTTTAACCTTGTGCTGTAGACATTGCAACTTACAGCACTGCTATTTCTAAGCTAGGATGACTATTGTTCCTGAAAACCAGAGTAGTCCCCATTGGTTTTACAACAGCAAGTATTCTGACCTTGTATTTATAGCTCCCTGTGGATTGGCCACATGAGCGAGTCACTGACCATCTGAAATGGTGAGACAGACAGCAGGTTGTCTATGCATATATGCCCCTTACAGATAAGCCAGGCATATCCTATGCCAACACCCTGCTGGGACCGGTTCCCCCCTGAGGTGCCACTGAGTCCCCAGACCCACCAGCCTGGGCTCCCTCTCACACTGTACTGCTATGACATGCTACAAAGCCCTCCATTCTGCACTTTCACCAGCATACATACAGGTAGGGGCCACCAAGCTGCAGTTCCAAGCAGGCTCTCTGACCAGCACTTGCATGGGAAGGCTACTCCCAGCTCCTCAGGCATGTGCCCCATCTGGAGTATAAACCCAAAGTTATACAGTCTTGCACTATACAGGAAACTGTACAGCATAAGCTCACAAAGTCACCCCCTCCCTCAATGTGGAGAGAAATATGCAACAGACTTTTGCCTCTGAGTTATGATTCCCACACACTTCACTTCCACTCTCTGGTTTAGATAAAGCAAAAACAAGTTTATTAACTGGAAAAGAAGATAGATTTTAAGTGATGATAAGTGATACCAAAGAGATCAAAGCAGATTACTTTTTTTATTTATTTGCTAGGTAAACTAAGCTTAATATACTAAATAGATTGGATATGAATAGCAGACCAGATTCTCACCCTAAGAGATGATACAAGCAGGCTGTAGATTCTTAAGGGGCAAACTGCAATGCTTTACAGCTTGGAATCCCCAGATGTTTCATTCACAGGCTAAAAATCCCTTTAGCCTGGGTCCAGCACTTCCACCTGTTCAGTCTTTGTTCCTCAGGTGTTTCCAGGAGTCTTCTTGTGTGGGGAGTGAAGAACACCAGATGTCACTCCCTGCTTTATATAACTTTTGCATATGGCAGGAACCCTTTGTTCCCAAACCTAGGTTCCCAGACCAGGCTGTAGAAAAATACTGACATCCCAAGATGGAGTCTAAAGACATGTGGTCTCATCACATATCCTTGTAAAGTCACAGCAGCCATTACTCAAAGGCTGCCTGTAGCATTCTCAGGAAGGCACCCCAGGTGGGAGATAAGTTTCTCCTAAGGTCTATTGTTTTTTCCTAATGGCCAATTGCCCTGGATAGGCCCTTCCCCACCCACTATCTAGACCGAAAGCATCTTGTCTTGTGGGCGTTACCCAGGTGTAACTACATTTGAAATACAGATACTTAGTCAATATTCACAACTTCAGATACAAAAATGATATATGCATACAAATATAATAATCATATTCAGCAAATCATAACTTTTCCAATGACACCTCACTTGACTTATCTTGCATAAAATACATTATAATTATGTCATAAATCATAATATCAGTGAAGAATATGGGGTACAGTGTCACACCTGCATTCCCAATACACATCCTCAGGGCCTTCCAGTGAGCCTACCTGAATTGCACAAGTCCTTGAGCCAACTATCCCTTACAGAGAGAGTCAATTTCATGGGGGAAGTAGAGGGAGGGAGGTTGTCTGCCCAGGCACAAGTCTCTGATGCCCAGTGTAATCATCTGCTGCACGCTCTCACTGTCTAATCTCCCTAATCTCTTCTGCTTTCAGTCACTTAGGCTCATTGCATTTTCACTGCAGTCAACTTCAGCAGAATTTCAGTGACTGAAAATTCAGTCACCCTGTTTCTAGCCACATTGCAATAGCTAAAAAAAATGAGGAGTACTTTTGGCGGCACCTTAGAGACTAACAAATTTATTTGGGCATAAGCTTTCGTGGGCTAAAACCCACTTCATCGGATGCGTGCAGTGGAAAATACAGTAGGAAGATATAGATACACAGAGAACATGAAAAAATGGGTGTTGCCATACCAACTGTAACAAGACCAATTAATTAAGGTGGGCTATTATCAGCAGGAGGGAAAAAAACCCAACCTTTTGTAGTGATAATCAGGATGGCCCATTTCAAACTGTTGACAGGAAGGTGTGAGTAACGGGGGGGGGGGGGGGAATTCCAATTCTGCAGTTTCTCGTTGGAGTCTGTTTTTGAAGTCTTTTTGGTGGAGAATTGCGACTTTTAGGTCTGACATTGAGTGACCAGGGAGGTTGAAGTGTTCTCCGACTGGTTTTTGAATGTTAGAATTCTTGATGTCTGATTTGTGTCCACTTATTCTTTTGCATAGAGATTGTCCGGTTTGGCCAATAGCTGTTTCACCATTCTGTACAGCTGAAATATGGCAAACCTACCCTATCTTTTTCAGCTGTAATTGACAATGTCGTGGTTTTGTTAGCTAAATGCCTATTCTGGCCCAGAAGTTAATGGCAAAATTTGTATTGACTTTAGTAGGAGAGTAGCATTGGTCTCTTGGGGTATGTCTAAACAGCACACTAAGTCCAGGCTCTGTGACAAGTTTCAGGCCAAGCCCCCCTTCTGTAGAGACACTAATCAGTTTGACTTGGGTCAGCAAGCACTGTGGACTCAGGTCCTAGGACTTTGCTGGGGGGAGTCAGAGCCCAAGTCCTGTTGTGACTCGGGTCCAAGATCTGACATTTTGCTATGTGGATGCAGTTCAAGCCACAGATCCGAGTGAGAATGGCTATGTAACACACCCTGGATGTGTAGTACAGCTGTGAGACTCAGGTTGAGCAATAATAAACACAGGTTTAATAATGTGGTGTGAATGCTCAAGCAAAGGCTTGGAAATAGAGTCCACAAGATCAGGTCCCATCGCTCTGGGCTTCAGTATGCTGTGTCGATAGATCCTTGGTGTGTGCACTCAGCACTGTTTAGGTGAAAGCATGCTTTGTTTAGTGTAGAAGTTCAGCCTTTTGGGACAAAGATTTAGTTGCTACATCAAATGTCTGCCACAATCTGATTTCAGGAACAGAATTTATCAGAGCAATCAAATATAAATCTAACCAGGAGACACTGGCACACACCGTCACTGCTGCTGTTGATCACTTTCTTATTTCTATTTAGGCCTTTGGCAACTGGTACCAATCTAATGTTGCTGATCCTGTGTTCTGTAAATTTGGCATATAGCTCAAATGACAATTTAATGGTCTCTCTTTCACTGGCATATTCATATTTACCATTCATTTTAGCTTTTTCCCCAGGATATTTTACTAATTAAAATGGCAGACTGTTGTTCTGTCTACACTAAGACAATTTGTTTTTCTGGCATAAGTAGCCATTTTTTATAGTTTTTTCACGATAGTATGGAACATCTGCTATTGTTTTTTACTAGACACCTCATTCCTGATTCAGAATCATCCAGCTTTGAAGTGAGCTTCAATTCGCCTCTCACCAGAGCTATAGCAGAAGTTCATGTTATGAGTGAATTTCTCTCATCCAAGCAGATATAAGAGAACCCAGAAAGCATTAGAAGAAGGTTACAGAATAATAAAGCCCAGCCACCGAATTGCATTTTGAAATGATATTTTCAGTATAGTTTCCTATTATACACTTATTTGATAATTGGATATTACAGTGAATAGATTCTGAATTGTCCCCAAAAGTTGCATTAACCTCTATCCTTCTAGAACTCTACAGCCCTTACAATCTTTTGAGAGGCTTTCATATGTGATGAAATCACTTTATAATTTATAAAACCAGGACAATATATTCTTCTACACAGCAGAACATTTATTTGGGAGAAAAAAAATGGTTAAAAAAAAATCTGAGTCTTCACCAGCATTATGTTTCAATGAATTTTCAGCTCCTTGCCTGTTCCATAAGTGATGTGTCATCCATCTGTAAGCAAGGCCTTTGCTTCATCAAGAGCTTGACTTCATTACAAAGTACAAAAAAGTATAATTTTCCTTTTTTACCCCCTCTCCTTCCTATTTTATGGATATTTTTAATGGTGAATTATTTAGCATGTCTTAGAAATTATGGTTAGTTACATTTTATTAATAATTTTTGAATTATTCTAGGAATCTAATACAGTGGAGTACAATGGTTTTTTTATAGTTTATTGATGGCATAGAATTTCTGTACTTAGCTTTTATGTAGTGAAGCTCACAGTGCAGACACTTTAAACCTACAAGTAGAACATGCAGAGGTCATCTCTAAAAAGTAAGAGAAGTTACTTAATAACTGGTGTTCTTTCAGAATGTTTTCACTCTATATTCAAACTCCCTGCCTATCATCCCCACTTTAACTGAGTCTCAGCTAAGAATTCCTGAATTAGTGAAAGAAGCTAAAGGACAACTTATTTTACCTACATGAGAGAGGTGGTGAAGAGGTGGGAGTGGTGATTGGCCCCAGTGGATCCTGCTATCTAAAAGATTCTGGAAACAGAGCAGCAACCAACTTAGTGAGAACTTAAAAGGGTATGACAGAATGGGTTTAAGGAAATTCTTGCTCCTAATGATGGTTGTTATGGATCAGATGAAAATCATGGGGTAGAGGCAAAGAGGTAAGTGGGGTAAGATGGTGGGACAACTAACTTCATCAGATTTTCTTAGGAATTGTCTACACAGTGCAAGAATGTGTACAATAAGGGTGTGATTTCTAAAGGTGCACTAATGTGCTGCACATTAATTGGGTCGTATAGACCCTGCTGCTGCACACTAAAAATTCCCTAATGTGCTTTAACACACTACTGTTAAACACACTAGAGACTTTTAGTGAGCACCAGCAGGAACTGTGTGGGCCAAATAACCCACAACACATTAACGTGCTTTAGAAATCATGCATTACCACACTGTGTAGGCAGACCCTTAATGTCCAAAGTTGGTTTTGACGGATAAAACCTGGCCCTGGGATTCAGTAATGTGTGCATTACTAAAACAAACTATGTTAGCTGTTGCTTAAGACATTTTGAATGCAGTCCTTTTGTTCAGTCAAGCTGCACTCTATGTAGGACCTTGGGATAGGACAATGCCACCCTTATGGCTACCACTGATCCTGGGGCTGTTTGGAGGTAGTGTGCTCTTCAGCACAATTTAGAATAGTCTCAGGACTTTACACCATTTTAAAGCTAGGATTCCAAGCTTTCAGATTGTAAATGACATGGGTTCTCGCTCTAAAAGTCTGACATAGTGTTCATTAAACCAAAGTCATTTAGAAGAGGGGTAACCTGCAATAAATGATTATAAGGCTCAATGTTCCAAGAAGCACCAGGGCTATAAACAAACTTATGTACAACAGTGGAAATTGGGATATCCACCTTTCCAATGATGTATACAATTAAGTTAATGCTGAAGGTTCACAACATAACTTAAAATGGTCACTGGTACTTCATATCAGGTAAAAAATATAGGTCATTTACTAGACAGATCAGGATACTTTCAGTAAACCAAGTGGCCTGAACCAGTGTGTCTGAGGTGCATTATCTTCAGACAGAGGTGGTACTTTGAAAAATTAATCAACTGGCAAAGGCCTTGCTTACAGATGGATGACACTTCACTTATGGAACAGGCAAGGAGCTGAAATTCATTGAAATATAATGCTGGTGAAGACTCAGATTTTTTTTTTTAACCAATTTTTTTTCTCCCAAATAAATGTTCTTGTCTATATATTTCAGCAGAGTAAAGGTGAATCCAGTGATTGGCAGATTACTGGTAGATGTATATTCATTCACAGAGAACTAATACCCTAAAATACAGCCTACCCTGATTGTCATGCATGCAATGGATTTCATTAATGTTAAGAACTTTTCAGTTAATTCAAGTTATATTGGATTTAGTAAAATCACAATGATTGATTGATGAGGTTCACCAGTGGTCAACTAGGGTATGTTCAAGTGCAAACTGAGACTTGGATTCATGTCCTCTGCTGACATTGCACTTAAGTAGCACAGAGGTATTTCTCTATTTAAAGGTACTACACTCTGATTTAAATCAAACTCAAGCCCAGCTATACTTGGCAATAATAATGTAGTTGTCAGAGTATCCCCTGACAAACTGACCCCATGGCAGCTGATTACAAAGAAGTCATGGTACAGGAGCAAATTGGATTTCATCCCAAAACAAAAAAGGTTCCTTTTTTCTGTCCTTCACAGTTGTGGTGCTGTGGGGGTTATGAAGAATTAGCTTCCTGTATTAGGGAAGTATTTTTGCTTTTAATTCAAGCCATGTAAATTTCACACAAATATTACTCTGATTGGTGCAGTATAAATATTGAGGAAATAGAAATTAATAGCTAAAATTTTGCACAAATTGGAAATTGGAAATAGGGAAAGAGCCAGAATTTGGCTCCTCCAGCCTGCAAGAAATAGCAATTTAAAAAGTGCATAGTAGGCTAGCCTCAGAACTATAGAAGCCCCTGTGGTACTGTGCACACCATACACACAGAGGTGTCATACTTGTGTATTAGTCTGTACTGGAATGCATCTAGTTCCAAGGGTCTGTTCTCCACAATACACACAAGAGTAAACGTGCTGCTCCCCATGCCCTGTCTCACTCTGCTTCTGTGGAACCAGAACAGTTTCACTGTGTTCATGCCCTCTGCATCTACTGTGCAGGGACTGCTTACAGTGTCAGTGCTTGCATCAGGGAGTACAAAGACCTCACAAGGCTGTAGTTCTTCTGATAGGCCAGAGGCCAACAGGATCAAGGGGCCTTACTCCCCCCACACAAAAAAACACATGCACCTCTCCCCTCCCCCAAGGAGAGCTGCCTGGGACCAGATGGGAATGAGCATGGATTCATCTCTGAAGGCAGTACAATAGCTATACTCCTTCTGTGCTTCACAGGGTATTGGGTTCTGGCTAGATGCAACATTTGAGCACTAAGATGATGAGAAGAAATTATCATTCATTAGTCTGTCAGAGATCCCTCCATGAGTGCAGGGTAGATATGCCCCATACTCTGTGTGAGCTATTTCTAAGGTACCAAGGTATCAAATACAATAATTAATATTGTCATAGAGTTATCCAAAGTGGACTTTATAAGATGCTGAATCTAAAAGAGAATGCTCAGTTATTAGAGGGAGGCTTTTTGCAAGGGAAGGTGAGCATCTTGTAGAGTGGTATAAAATGACAAGGGTTTTCAGTATTTTCTCCTCCAGTATGTCATTCCATAGTTAAAGGCTTAAAATGAGAATGCCTTAACTCTGGATCTGTAGTGCATGAGTATATTCTTTCAGAGGAACATAGGTAGGTGTCTTGGTGGACCATGAAATATACACAGCTTGTTTTGTCCAGACCCCAGCCAATAGAAGAGCTAAAGATCAAGTATGGCTTTGATTTGGTAGCTGAAACAAAATGGGAATATGGAAGATGCAGAGCTCTTGTGTGATGTATTCTTGACTTTTCTCCATCTAAGGAAGCAAGTCATTGCGGTCTGCATAAGCCAGAGGCTCCTTGATGTCTTCACCCTTTGCATTATATATAGTGAATTACAATTGCCTAATCCAGAGGTGCCAAGCACCTGGGTCAGTGTGGATAGATCCTTATTGAAGATAAAATGACAATTTTCTGGTAAGATGAAGAGAAATTTTTTTTTACTACTGTCACTACCTATATATTGAGGATTGGCATGAACCCCAGTAAGACTCTGAAGCTTCATCAGTTGCTAAACAGACAAAAGTTGCCTTCAGTCCCTGGAATCATAAACAGGGCAATCTCAGGTAGGAGTAGAGAGGTTATGGGTATGCCCCAGCAGCATGGGAATAACTACTAGTGCAATGCTATGCCCAGTTCTGGTGTCCACAGTGAAAGAAGAACATTGACAAATTAGAGATGGTTCAGAGAAGAGCTCTGAGAATGATTAAAGAATTGGAAAACATGCCTTATACAATATGCTCAAGGAGGTTAAATCTATTTAGCTTAATAAAGAGAAGAAAGAAGGTTAAGGTGTGACTTGATTACAGTGTATAAGTACCTACCTGTTCCCCATGTATTTGAGCTCTTCAAATCAGGCAGATAAAGATATAACAAGAGCCAATAGTTGGAAGTTGAAGCCAGAAAACTTCAGACTGAAAATCAAGCATAATTTTTTAACAGTGAGGATAATTATCCATTGGAACAATTTACCAAAGGTTGTGATGAATTCTCAGTCACTGGCCATTTTAAACCAAGATTGGATGTTTTTCTAAGAGCTATGCTCAGGTTCAAATATGGATTATTTTGAGGACATTTGATGGCCTAGTTACACAAGAGGTCAGACCAGTTAATCACAAAAAAGTCACTTCTATCCTTGGAATCTACGAATGGAAGGAGAGGTCAGTGTTCTGGGGACCTTCACAAAAATGCGTCCCTCTCTTTCTACCAGCAACACTTCAGTCTTCTCTTTTTTCAGTTTGAGAGCTTAAATCTGGCAGACATTGCCATGGTAGTGATAATCCAAAATACTTTATTAAGAAAGCTGCTGGGGCATACCCAATGACTACAAACCAGCATTGTGGGCTTCTTTTTCCTAGTACACAGTTGCTCAAGAGCCCACAGAGGTTCTACAGTTATAGCTACAGATTCTGAAGGATGATATTGACACTTAACCTGGGAAGGACTGCAGAATTTCTCTCCTTCAGCTGCACTATTGGGCTCTATCTGTATCATCTGGGAAGGAGATTGCCCATACCAAGTATGCCTCTGAAGACTCTGCTTAGATGAGGGTAAATTCATGCCCCCTGCAGGGTCACCCATCTTTGGGAATGCTTTGAATATGGGTGAAGCCACACAGCTCCCAAAACTCACCAGAAGAAGATGGAACAAAAAGGTAAGGAGAAGGAGGCCTGGGAGATGGAGATAGCTAGCTAGGGAGTCACTGTTTGTCAGCAGCAAGCTCATTTGCAAGCATTTGCACACCTGAGCTGATGTTCTCCAATAGAATGGAAGCTAAGCCCATCCAGATTTGGGGCAGATTCTTATTTCTATGTAGCTTATTCCAGTACAGTATGCACTTGGCATTACATGTAGATAAAATCCTAACACAAAATACTAAGCTACATTCGTGTCAATACAGGAGCTCAAAACTGTACGAGTTTATCCATAGTAGTAATGATTACTTGCACCCACCAAGAGTTTGCAGGACTTGGGTATTTTGCACCTTTATGTGGGCACATGTGTGTTGCAGAAGGATTCAGACACCGGAACTATTAAGTCAGTCCCCAAACAAAAAATCCAACTTGCTAGCAACTGACACAAGGGACCAGGAATTCAAGAGTAGCAGCCCCACCACTGTTATATAAAATGAAAGATCCATTACTATCCATAATAGTAGCATTTATATGCTATTCCTTCGCTCTCTGCCTCCAGAGAGCAGAGCCACTACGTATTAAGAGAAAAATATTGGATAACTACCTATAGACATATTTAAATATACACCACTTAATGAGTATCTATATCTCAGAGATTAAAGTGTAAGAACACACACTACTGTTCCAAATTCATTGAATAGTATCAAGCACATGGTAATTTTTACAAGTTTTGATTTTATAATTTTTGTTTTTAGTTCTAATCATTCCTGAATGATTCAAGAATGTATGAGTGGTAATAAAAAGTGAACCTGAATGTTAATGTAATTTACAGTATATATTCACTTACAAATTCATATTGCTACAGTAGGTGTGTGAACATGGTCTTATATGTAAATATTTTGAATATTAATTTTGTCTCCATAGTCATGGCTAATTTATCCTCTATTCAATAGATTTTTATATTTTACTTCAGCAAAACAGTCCAAGAGAACAAAATTCTAACATTCTACTTTAGAAAACTTTGATCTTTGAAAAACTGTTCCTTCGAATTTATTTTACCATCTGTTCAGCGTATAAGTGGCTGCTTAGTGATAATCTGCTTTATGATACTTCAAGTTTTCTGCAACTTTTGTGAGTTTATCTTATAAGATCTTCTTTGGATGTTGTCTTTCAAACTAAAATTATTGCTTCTTCAGAATGGCAAGCAAACTTCTGTGTCACATTCAAAAGATTCTGTTTGCAAGGTTTAAAACTTGTGCAAACCAATGAATAAGTAATAGATAATCAAGTTTATATTACATCTGATGCATTCATCAGTCAAAAGACTGTTTATGTTTAGTGAGAGTTTCTTCAGCTGGAAATAAAAAGAAAAACAGTACAATTAGACAATGGATCAGCTTGCTTAACAAAGCAGCTATGGGGAAGTCAGGAGAGGTGTTCGAGTCAAGATTAGTTACATGTATCTGAAGGGTTCTGTAGATTCTAATGTAATTCCACTTGATGCAGGATGTTGACCCTGATCACCCAAGAGGTCCTTATTATATAAGAGACATAATTGTTGTCATTAAAACTTTGATAACACCACACAGTGGTATCTAAGATTGCTGCAGGTTTTAAAACTGATCTCTTATCCATGTGGCAACTGTTAACTTTTAAATCACCACCCGTCTAAAATGAGAAGCCTTATTCTAGCTGATTGGTATTAAAGATGAGCTGGCAAAATAAATTTGGACCCATAGATCTGAAATTTGATGATGTTTGGTCTAGACTGAGATCTGGATTCATGTTCCAAAGTTTTAGATAAAAACGCCATAAAGAATTTCCCTTAGAGGATTCAGAAGAAATTAGGTTCAATTACAAGTTTTGCTCCACCATCCCATGAGCATCTTCCCTTTTCCTGGAGTTCACTTATTATAAATGGCGCTGGGACTAGCACTACCCCATTGCTGTTTGGAAAGCCGTCAGGTGAGGCCACTGTCCCTCTAAGCCACTAGTTTTCTTCTTTATGTTGGTTGTCTGACACCAATAGAGCAGTGGGGAGCACTAGCTTCTAGATCTATGGATCACAGAAGCCTCCTGTAGTCTTAGGAGGCTCTGTCTGACCTGGCATCCCCGCTTCCTCACAGGAACTAAAAGGAATGCTTTTGAAGAGCCTCAAAGGGACTAGGTGCCTATAGCCCACTTTCTCAAAGACAGAATTGGTTAGTGGGAGCCCCACGAGGAAGGAAAAGGTGTCCAGGAGGCAAGCAGATGGACGGAGGTCAGGGATAGTCAGTTATTTTTTGTCAAGGTCCAAATTTCTTGGTCAAAGTATAGTCAAGGTCCAGACACCAGAGAAAATAATAATAATAAAAAAACAATAACAATGAGTAAATAAAATGATTTCAGGGTCCATTCAAAAGCATCTGGCTGTTGGATTTAGCCTGTGGTCCACCTATTGACTACCCCTGATGTCAGTTGAGCACATAGAGAGGAAAATGGCAAGCTTCTCATGAACTGTTTGAATAGTGACTTCCAGGGTTTAAGTTAAAACTTCAAATCCTCAAATGAACTTGGGCAGCATCTAGATCTGGACATTGTCGGGTCCACTCATCTGTAATAAATATATTTTTTCACGTAAATATTTGGAACATGTTGATGAAGTCATTATTTGTCTGTGCATCATCGTGCGCTTCTATGTCACCATAGAAGCAACAACATTTCAGTGGTTATTCAGTGAGAGTTTCACCTGAGCAAAGACTTCAAGAATTGGCCTAGGGTATTAAACAGATGGCTGACAGCATCAGTAAAGCATCAGACATGCAAGACTGGAGAGTAATAAGAAACCAGTTGTATATAGCATACATTGTATAGCTATGTATGCTATGTATACAGCATACATGTATGTATGCTCCTAATACGGAGAGCATTTTACTAGTTAGACCAGTAAAAGATTGACAAGTCTGGTGTATAAAATTAGAAATGTAGGATTTCATTACTATAGAAGAACCCCACAACCAACAGATTTTTTTTCTAAATACACCAGAAAAGCAATTAATTAGGAACAGTTTATTTTTAATGAGTAAAATATATAAATATATATATATATATATATATATATATATATATATATATTATGTATATAAATGTAAATTATATTTTTAGTTATTTTAGGGTCGTACACCCAAAAATATTACAATATTCTCAACATAATAGAGGACTCCAGCTTCAATATGATTTAATCAAGAAGAAGGTGGGGAAGCATTCCTCTCCCTCCACGCCAAAATAAAAGGTTATTTTAGATCTGCCATGCCCAAGTCCCTTGAAGATTTCCAAATACTGGACTGAAAAACTTCAAAATACCATGGGTTAAACTCACAGACTTAAATATTGGGGCTAAATCTGACTGTCTAAGAAAGGGTTGCATCTGACTGGGACTGGACTGGATGGGATCAGGAAATTAGCAATATGTTATGGTAATTTTCAGTTCCAAGTCAACAGTTCCAATTCTTCCCAAGTGGCTTGCAACCAAAAGCTGTTACAGTGAAATAACTGTTTGGTGATGGCTGTGTTATATTGAATCAAATTCCCAAAATGATAAATCACATCACAAAACACATCACCACCAATAGGCTCCTTCTGCGCCCATTCAGCTAGATGGTCAACAATGCAATGGAGGAGGGAGAATTAATCACCCTCTCTTCCTCTAGAGGGGGTCTCTTTAGGTCAGAGTTGAGGGAAACTGGCAAGGTAGTATTGAGAAGCTTGCACTGTTGCAGCCCAGCTATATAAGATTGTGAACAAACAGGAAAGTTCAGCCTTCAGCTCTATTGGTCTGGCACCTTGACGAGCACTGAATTAACAAGTAATTAACACAGCGCACCTCCTCATTCTCATCTTCCACTTCTGAAGCTCACAAATCAATGCAATGACATAGGTAAGAGCAAGTCACATCTCTCACCACAGTTCAGACGGTAATCATGAATCACACTTATCTAAATGTATTTTTTAAATGCATTTAGTTTGTTAAAAAAGTGCTGGAATGAGAACTCTGGAAATTGAGGTCATTTATCAATAGGTGAAGTATAGCACAAGCAGAATCAATGCAAGCTTCCCACATGAAAACTGGAACAGAGACTTATTCCTGGTGCATTCACAGCTTAACTAAATGTTTCACACTTTTCTAGTCTCAGCCCAAAAGTAGTTTCTCTTAAAGCTGAGTTGAATTCATTCAGCTGTTTTGAGTTGTTACCAGAGAGAAAAAATATTTTGATTTTCCCTGAGGAATTTTAACAGAAAAAAAATCCCCCAAAAGTCTTATGAATGGTATGTATGACACAGAGCAGACCCTGTGAGGTGTTGAGAAAGCTCAAGTCCTATTGACCACAGTGGACATTGACAATGTTCATCATATCACAGAACAGATTACAGAATAAATCAATGGTATTAATTTCAGCATTTTTTGTAGTTATGTTACTGCCTTTGATACCGTGGAGCTAAGCAACTCCATAGCTCTGTATTGTGGAACCCAAACACTAAAAACCTCAATTGTGCAACTTCAAAATCTGGTTCCTGCAGATTTTTTTTTTTTTTGGATGGGGGGATCCATATTTCCTCTTCTCCCTTCCAACTTGAGGGGGGAAAGAAGTTAAATACCAACAGTCAATTAAGGTTGCAGATTTGACAGGCACAAGCTATTCCATTCAGATACATAGCTCTTACTCTCCAAACACTCATATTTCAGAAGTGTTTGCACCTGGGTTTTGGTTCGGCCCACTGTCGATGTAAGAGCTGCTAAATTGGATCTGGAGCCAAGTTCAGGTTCTAGACCCTCCAAATTTCAGGGATTTTGGATCCAGACCCACCTCTAATATGTCAATACATAAGTTAAAGTTCCCATATTACTGCAAATATGTAATTTTCCACATGTGGTTAGAATGAAAACGTACAACTTAACTGTGGTGTTGCCAAGTTATCATTGTTATGGAACTCTTTTGCATTGATTTGTGTGTATCCAGAAGTCTCACTTGAATGTTGTATTAACATATTTTTTTGCATTTAATTCTGAATATCACTTCCTTAATGATGTCTGCTTCCAACTGAAGCCTAAAGGCAGACATGTTTGATCTCAAAAGCTACCACCATAAATCCCATGGATCTACTTTGGATATGTTATCAATTCGAGCACCTGATTTTTGTAAAGAAAGTTCCAAGGTATTTTAAGTTTTCAAATGCTGGAATCATAGCGTTCAGAGACAGAAAGGAAAGTGGCCATGCATGAGGATTTGTTTGCTGAACTAGTAAAGAAAAATCAAATCTCTTGGTAACTAGGTCAACGAGATCAGGAATGAACTGAGATTTAATAATGTACGGGGGTTTTAGGAATTCCTGAAAAATCTGACAGGGGATTTGTCTGACTTTCTTAAGTGCTTGTCTGAAAATTATGGGTCAGAAAGAGGTATGTTCAAAAGGGTCTCAGGGAATCAAGAATGCACTTTAAATCACAATGGGTTCACCTTCTCTTCCTTATAAACCTCAGTGTGGATTCAAGAAACCTGATCTGTATGAAAATATCTACCCTTCCCACTCCCTGATCTCCCTACAGGTACTCCTAGGAACCATTTGATCTTGTATTACAGGTATTTGGGAGCCTACACACACACACTCTCTCTCTCTCTCTCTCTCTCTCCCCCCACCCCTTCTGGGGCAGGCTCTCAAAACACCTCTCTCACATTGCTTCACTTTATCTAGCAATTTTGGAGGGCGCTCTCTGTGGCGGTTCAATGATGAGACAGAACACAGATTTATTCAAGCAAGCAAGCTGGTCAGCTGAAATGGGCTGCTGCCCGTCAGCTTTCCACCTTCTCCTTTATTATATTTCTCCCCCCTGCACATTACCTACTTTCACCGCAAAGGAATGCATGACATTGATTAATATTCTTGTTTTTCAGCCTCTATCTACTACATTCCTAATTCTCAGGCCTTAAGGCCAAGCCAAGGAAGCTTCCCACGATTACTGTCCTTTAATCAAGTTCCCAGGGTTCATATCTGGTCCTCGTCCTTGGACGGAGCAATGTGTTGCTCCTCACAACGGTCAGGGTGTGCCCTGACTGTTTGCAGGTGGATGGACCAAACATGGGCCCTTCATCTCCCCCTTTTTGTTTAATTATACTCGGCCCTCTCATGGGAGCCGTCAATTTGCTTTTGCGAGCAATTTAACTCCCAAACAGACAAGGACATAACTCGGGGAGCTTGCCAGGGCGAATCTCTACAAAGCCTTAGCAAAGAGGGAATACATTGTACACAGCAGCAGCAAAAAATAAGCCCAATGCTTATAAACACAGCATAACCAAAAAATTGTCGCAGCCAGCCTAGAGATGGCTTGTACTAGTGCAATTAACCACACGCGCACAGGTGACATCGTTGGCCCCGGCCGGGTACGGTGTGTGGAGGGATATAGCCGTGTGAGGCAAGGTATAGTAGGCCGGGCCCCAATTAGCCATGCCAGAGTACTGGGAAGAGAGATTCGCGTAAGCAGCGAGCATCGTCTCATTCCCTATCTCCTCAGGGTGATGACAAACAGGAATAAGGCATGTACCTAACAATTCTCCGGCTTCTACAGAATTAGACAAGCAAAAGTGGGTAACATTTGCTATTGAAGCCAATCTTTCCCATATGTTATATGTCATTCGGGCCCGTAACGGGGGATGCACTTCCGAGCCAACCCCTACAGGAAATAGCAGGCACAAAAGGCATACAATCAGTACAGAGTTAGCAGTGATTTGGGCGAGAATCGCCACAAACAAAGTCTCAGGAGTCTCTGGCTGTTGGTTTGCTGCCAGTCTTCGTTGAGCCGCCGCGACCAATGCTTTTACTGCTCCCCATGTCACGGGCTGGCTTGGGGCGCTACGCCTCTTCCGTTTCCGTCCCGCCGTTGTTGACCCGGGAGGCACCGCGTTCTCCTCCAAGGTCAGCTGAAACTCCGGTATGGGGTTCGGCAGCCCCTGGCGCCATGCCATGCTGTTTCAGTGCCGGTCGCACACACCGGGCTGGAACCCACAACGGTCCTGCAGGGAGAGACACCGCAGCATACCCCCGACCCCAAGTGATTAGAGGTACTGGGCCCAGCCACTGCGGATCAGGCAGCTGACGGTAAAAGACACGCGGTCTTTCCAGTACCTCAGATTTGTGAAAATGCCGATCCGCGGGGGTCTGCTGATCTGCGTTCAGCGTTAAATTATTTAAAGTAAACAAAAGGATATGCATTTGTTGTTGAATGTCTCCTAAGGTTCGGAGACGCAGCTCCCCTTGTTTTAATTGTTTATCAAGCAAGGTTTTGAGCGTGCGATTGGCACGTTCAACAATGGCTTGGCCCGTGGAATTATAAGGGATCCCGTGTTTAAGACGGACGTCCCATCGGGCACAAAAGGTGGAGAGGGCTGTGGAGCAGTAGGCTGGGGCGTTATCTGTTTTAATCTGGCTTGGGCGACCCATAACAGAAAAACAGGCTAGCAAATGGTGAATCACTTTGGCAGTGGCTTCCCCACGCTGTGGGGTTGCCCAGAGAAATCCTGAATAAGTGTCAACAGAAACATGTAAAAAGGAATAGGGGCGGAATTGTGGCACGTGAGTGACATCCATTTGCCACAACTGATTCGCTGCGGTACCTCTGGGGTTAACGGCATAAGAAAAGGTAGGGGCAGCAGCGGCACAGTGGGGGCAGGAACGAACAATGGAACGTGCATGATCAGTAGGAATGTGAAACTGCCGGGCCAAAACTGAGGCAGACTGATGAAAAAAGGCATGGCTTTCAATGGGGTCAGAAAAAAGAGAATTTACCTGACCACGTAGCGCGCGATCGGCGCGCGCATTGCCCTCAGTGAGTGACCCAGGCAAAGGGGTATGACTGCGAATGTGAGCAACAAAATAAGGAAAATTACGAGTGGAGATAAGATATTGCAAAGACAAAAATAGGCGAAGGAGGTCCGCATCGACCTGAGGGGTAATGAGGGCAAGGGGTAAATGATCAATCACTTGATAAACATAATGGGTGTCCACAATTAAATTAAAGGGACAATCAGCAAAAAGTTGAAAGGCCAAAATAACAGCAGCCAGTTCCGAGCGCTGCGCGGAACGCTGAGGCAGTGTAAAACGAGAATGCCAGCGAGGGGGGTCACCGGATTGATAGGTGACAACACCTCGATGTGGAGAGCCATCAGTAAAAAGAGTAACAGCAGAAACAATGGGTTGAGAGTGGCTAAGACGATGAACAATTAGAGGCACCTTTTGGGTAATTACTAACCGAGGATCTTTTGGGGGATTATAAGAAATTTCTCCCACATAATCACAAAGAGCAACCTGCCAAGCCAAAGAGGTGTGGCACAAGGAATCAAATTCACTACGGGACAAGGGGAACACAATATCAACCAAATCAGTGCCAGTGAGTTGCACTGCACGGTGGCGGGCTTTACGAACAAGATCAGACAGGGCATCTAGATAGGGGTAAATATTCCGAGGAGGAGTGGAGGAGAGGTACAGCCACTCTATGATAGAGACGGCTGTATTCGTACGGGGTACAAACAGAGCCGCAGTGGGCGTATGAGGGGTGGCAAGAAGAATCAACCGTAGGGGACGGACCTCAGGGGGTCTGTCCACAAACTGCTGACTCAATGCTGCATTAATTTGTCGAATGCAGGCAATGTGCTCTTCAGTGATGGCAATAACTGCACCCGGTGCTCGGGCTCCACGTAGGAGCTCGAACAACGGCTGCAGCATTGAGGTGGGGAGACGAAAATAGGGCCGAATCCAATTTAAATGACCCAAAATCTGTTGTAATTTAACAAGGGTTAGGGGTTGAGGTAGAGTTAGTGCCGGACGAACCGGAGCAGCATAGGTTTGTAAAACCTTATGGCCGAGGTAGTGGTAGGGATAAGAGCGTTGGATTTTTTCTGGTGCCACCAACAGGCCATTTTGGCCGAGAATTTGAGACAAAGATTCAATCTGTTGTTCCGTGACCTGGGGACCACTAAGCAAAATGTCATCCATATAATGGTAGACGTTTAGCGTAGGGTACCGGGCACGAAAAGGGGCGAGGGCCCGATCCACAAAAAGCTGACACAAGGTTGGACTATTTTGCATTCCTTGGGGTAAGACCTTCCACTGATATCTTTGAGAGGGTTGCTGATTATTATATTGTGGCACCGTAAACGCGAATTTTTCGCGATCTTGCGGGCAAAGGGGGATGGTGAAAAAACAATCTTTTAAATCTAACACACAGAGCTGATCAGTTTGAGGAATTAAATTTGGATTTGGTAAGCCAAATTGCAAGGGGCCCATAGGTTGGATGCGTTTATTTATTTCCCTTAAATCATGTAACAGCCGCCAAGCACCAGATTTTTTCTTAATAACGAACACCGGGGTGTTCCAGGGACTAGTAGAGCACTCCAAGCGCTGTGCCTGCAAATGCTGCTGCACAAGCGAATGAAGCGCTTTCAGTTTTTCTAGAGGGAGGGGCCACTGGTCAATCCAGACGGGCTCTAAGGATTGCCATACCAAGGGTAATGCGGAGGGCAATGTGGGTGAGGGAGGGTTTTGAGCCATCAGATATTAATATCGAGGGTGGTGTCCAGCTTTGTAAGTAAATCACGGCCCCAAATATTGAGGTGGACAGGGAGCACAAAGGGGCGGATAGTAGCAAGGGCACGGCCTCCCGGTTTAGAGACCGTGACCCAAGACAAACTCTGTCGCCCGGGTTTACTACCCCCGATCCCCCACAACTCTTTAGAAGGAACCGTAGGCCAACTAACCGGCCACTCCGGATCACGAATCACCGTAACGTCAGCTCCAGTGTCCACCAGCCCTGTGAAGGGAACATCATTTAAGAGAAGTGTTAACTGAGGTTTCGAGGGGCGGACTGACATTGTCAGAGCAACAAGTGGAGAGGACGTGCTGTGAGACGGCGAGTGAGACAACGTTGATCCAAAGCCGCCTCCGCCCCGAGTTCGATCCTCGGCAGCTGGCACCTGATAGGGGACTAAAATCAATTGTGCAATTGACCGTCCACGCGGGAGCGACTGTGGAAGATGAGTCCACACCTGAACCTTAATAATGCCGGTGTAGTCGGCATCAATGACTCCGGGGATGACAAAAAAGCCCTGTTTCCCAGCATGAGAGCGAGGGAGAACGAGACCCACAAAGCCAGCAGGGAGAGGTCCCGTCACCTGGGTAGGTATGGCGCAGACCTCCCCTGGCAGCCGAAAATCAGTGTCCTCCTGCATGATCAAATCAAGCCCTGCACTTCCAGCAGTCGCCGCCCTCATAGAGTCTATGGATTTTAAGGCAGAGGAACGGTTGTCTGAGTGGGAAACACCCCCGTTTGGCCCTGGGTTCGGGGGGTACCCGCTGCGCGGTTTCCCGACCCGCTACGACACTGATTAGCCCAGTGATAGCCCTTCCCACACTTGGGGCACTTCTTTGAGGGTCGAGCGGGTGCCTTTGATGAGCGGCACTCCCGCTGAAAGTGACCCTCCTTACCACAGCGGTAACAACGCTTCCCTGCCCTCCCGGTTTTTCTCAGGGCGGCAGCCAGAACTCCAGCCTTATGGGCTTGTGTGCCGATGTTCTGGCACGCCCGTAGCATGTCTGAGAGCTCTAAAATGCCAGAGACTTGCGCCGTCTGGAGAGCACGGCGGCAATCCTCATTCGCATTCTCAACCGCCAATTTTAACAGGATCTCCTGAGCGGCCACAGCATTATCCACCTGTCGGAGGATAGCCTCCTGCAATCTGTTGGTAAAATCCAGAAAGGACTCTGATGCACCCTGACGGATACTGACAAAGCTTTTTATAGGCTTGCCTGAATCCGGGACCCTCCGGAAAGCATGCTGGGCGCAGGTGGAAATGATAGGGAAGAAGACCTGAGGGAGTTGGGTCTGCTGCTCAACGGTAACAAACTGTCCCTCCCCTGCCAATTGCTCATAAATAACATTAACACCTGCTGCTCTATGAATCTGGGCCTGACGGTCCGCCTCCTGCCGATACTCACTGACCCAAATAACATACTGACTGGGTGACAACATCATGCGCAACAGCGCCTTCCAATCTTCAGGGATCAAGGAGTACCCACTACCTAGCCCTTCAATGAGACCACGCACAAACGTGCTAGTCAGACCGAACTCGCGAATCGCCTTCTTTACCTCTCTAACCACCGAGTAAGGCAATGAAACCCAGGTTCCCACCGGGTTGCCCTGGTCGTCATTCTGCCAGGTCACCGGACAAACTGAGACCAGCTCAGCCAGCTCCTCTGCTGTAAGATCTGAGCGAGTCTTCGCTGCGTGAACCATTTGTTGCACCAGCGAAAGCCTCTGAGCAGATGCAGACGACCCCGTGGGGGGCCCCGAAGCATGGGGTCCTAGGGGGGGAGGGTAATCACACACCGGCTCCGGCGGGGAAGGTAAGGGAGGCGGTGGTAAAAAAGGCACTGGGGGCGAAGCAGGGAGAGGGATGGCTGCAGGAGCCGACGGCGGTGGCGGGATTGGCAGCCCCTCTATTGGCGCGAGAGAAGGTTCTTCCGAGGCGACACACTGTGTTGCATCGGTAGGAGGGGGGGTGACTGCAGGAGCCGACGGGCGTGGCGAGATCACCAGCCTCGCGACGGAGGGCCTGTCCGAGGCGACACGCTGTATCGCATCGCGGCAGAGGTGCCAGGCATGTAGAGCCTGCACGGGCGCCCGAGGTTCTTCATGCAATGTCTGGCCCAAACGCTCCCAGTCCGCTAGCTTAAGGGTTCCGGCTTCAGGGTACCACGGGCACTGGGCACTCACCTCCTGTAACAGGAGAGTGAGTTCTCGAGTGGGGCAGACATGCTGAGCCTTACGCAGCAAATACTGTAGCTCAGTGCGATGTTGCACTTGCAAAGCAGAGAGGGAACTTCCCATACTTACCACAACGAAAAATACTCACCGGGATCCACGAAGTGGATGAGTGACGCGTCTGAAACCCTTGCCGGGCGAGGTGAGTGCTGAGGGCCCCACGTTTGGGCGCCAGTTGTGGCGGTTCAATGATGAGACAGAACACAGATTTATTCAAGCAAGCAAGCTGGTCAGCTGAAATGGGCAGCAGCCCATTTCAGCTGACCAGCTTGCTTGCTTGAATAAATCTGTGTTCTGTCTCATCATTGAACCGCCACAGCTCTCCCTAGCAGGCACTTCAGAGGGTTAGGAACCAAGTATGGGGACACTCCTCCCATACATCAGTAGCTGGCCATCAAACCACACACTGGGGCAGAGAAGCCATGCGATCAGAAGTAACAGAACTCTGGAGATTATAGAATGTCAGTGCCACTCATTTTGTGTAGCCGATGGTTAGCAATCACAGCAAGAGTGTTTCCCTCCCAGTCCTTTGGAAGGCCATGTAAAGATTTAGGAAGCAGTAGTCCATACTGGGAGAATCTGAAAAGCCAGCTGGGGAAAGTAGTCTCTTGGTGCCCCTGAAAACTAAATATGAAGGGTTCCAGAGTTTGGAAGTGGACAAAGCAAGTATGGGGCAGCTCTGTTTGGATGGTTTGAGTGCGTGAATTTTTTAAAGATTTGGGCTTGTGTAGATCCAAACTTCCAATGAAGACGGCAAGGCTTGGCTCACTGCCAGTCCAGATGAACAGCCCCATAGCAGTTCATGTGGCCCATTAACCCATACCCCTATTTAGGAGTCATCTTGAGCCATTGATTTTCTTTGGTACCCACCATTTTTCTGGTGAAGGTCTCTACTGATCCCACTATTCAACCTGTTTCTTCCCATAAGATTTTGGCTGCATGTGGGAATCTAAAAGTGTACAAATGTGAAATTTTAGGACAGCTGGTTCATAAAGGACCCAGAATCAAAAATTTTAAATTCAATTTGGTACTATTAAGTTATAAGAAAGGTGATGGAGGTGAGGTCCATGAGTTTGTTCTACTTGTGGTGTATACAGAATAGCAGTGTGAGCAGCTGTGAAACCCAGCTGTGCTACATACAAACTGCACATGGAGGCATCTAGATACTATAGAGCAGGAAATCTTGGACAAGCTAGTTAATAGTTTTAATTTTTGTGTGTGTCCCTGAAGAGGCTGTGTTTTGCACTGAAGGGGCTGATATAGGAAGGAATCAAACAAACAATGGTTGATCAACAGAAGTGGCTGACATTGATAAAGAATACTAGGTCTTTCCCTGGTACACACTTGCACCTAAGCTGAGTGACAAGAAGATATATTATCATTATTATTATCAGCAGCAGCAGCTGAAGAGGTTATTAAGTTTATTAAAAAGGCTGAAGAAGAAAAATTCCAAAGGAAAGAAGGACTAAACCTAAAGTGAAGAAAGATTGGGCAGATCTGATAGGAAGTTGACCAGGTCTCACTGTGCATTACAAACATTATTTGCAAACAAAAAGCAAAGAGGCTCAGAAGAGATGGAAATGTTGTATTTTTTGAGACTAACATTTACTTGAGTATTTGTGCTGAATGTCTAATCAAAAAGTCAGTCAGGCCAAGAAACACAATTGCTTTTCATGTCCAGCATTAATACGCATTAGCAGCTGCTGCATCCCAGATTGCATCAGATTTCCCATTATTTGAAGGTTGTGGTAAAAAACAAATGCACCTGTGGCATATTAACTGGAGACTGAATAATAGCAGTATAGTACAGTTGACTAGTGTACAGTTGACTACTGCATGAGTAAATTGTGTCAAACAGCTGGAATTATCCAGTCATTATGTCTGTATCTTATCTTATATAACCTGCATTAGACTTGTGAGTTTGGAAAGCTACACCGGCGGCTTGCCAACCCTCAAGAATTCATTGGTATTTCAAAGCCTCTAATGATCTTAGAACATATCACTGCCAAATATTTTTTTTACAAGTGACTTTGTTTTGTTGCTCTTCAAATGCACGAAAAGATTCTCTTGGAGATTTTTAAAAAAATATTTCCTACAAATCAATTCACAAGTAACCAAGTTTTTTTTTTAAATTGTTGATCAAACAGTGTATTGATTGGAAAGAAATTATTTCAGCCAGTCCTGAAAAGATTCTGATCCTGTACTGAAAACTCATGGGTATGATGGGCATTTTGATCATTCTTTTAACCACCATATCTTTGACATCATCCCAAATAATATTTTTTAGAATTTATGACTTCTGCATATGATGTTATGGAGAGACAAACACTAATACACTGCTACATATCACTGTAAATGGGATTTCCTGATGGACCACCCCCTTTCGTATCAACAATATGGGTAATGGTGTACAATTGTGACAATTCAGAAGGCAAGTGAAAGTAAGCTGCTAGTGGTTAAGGTGATGCACAATACAAGAGTTTAAATTTCAACAGATTTATACTTTTTAAAGAAAATATTATTACACTAATCAAATCAGGGTTCCATTTGTCTGCACCAATATTAGTTTACCATGCAACATATCAAAATTAACAGTATACAGAGAGCTCCATGGAAACGACATAGCTACAATGCTTGCTCAGGAAGATGAGAACAAGAGTCTGAATATTTAAGGTTTCAGAGTAGCAGCCGTGTTAGTCTGTATTCGCAAAAAGGAGTACTTGTGGCACCTTAGAGACTAACCAATTTATTTGAGCATAAGCTTTCATGAGCTACATGAAGTGAGCTGTAGCTCCCCGAAAGCTTATGCTTGAATATTTAAGCTTATTGGATTATTTCATTTCAAGGAATCTAAAGGATGTGGACATACTACTGTATCAGGATCTCTCACAGATTTTCAATAGCTTTCCTCCTACACCTTATGTCTGAAAGCTTTTCTAGTCCAGTAGGCTTGACAGATTGTAATGATCATATTCAAATACTAAAATGCCTCTTTTGCTCCAGTTTGAACTACTGTTTCTGATATGGCATATAGCCTGATCCTGCTGAATTTACTCAGTTGAGTAGTCCTTACTCCTGTGAGTATTACCACTGATATGGATAGAACTATTCCTACATATAAAGATTACTCAAGTGAGTAAGAATTGCAACAGTGCCGGCACCAGGCAATTGCTTAGGGCCCTGAGCAGCTCAAGGGGGGGCCCCCTATTCACCTTTTTAGCATGTGTTATGTGTGTGTGTGTGTGGGCGGGGGGGTAAATATTCCTACTTAGGGGCCATCACTGCCTCTGGATTGCAGCATCAGGCCTTTGAAGAGGTGGGATGAGATGGGATGGCAAAGACAACGTGCAATTTTTTTGTCTTGTGATTGTATAGTACACTCTCTTCTCTATTCACAGTAAGAGTTCTGGAGCTTGGCAGGCTAGCTGTGCTGTGAAGTATAGTTACCACCAAACATGATTTTGTGATAACAACCTCACAGGTTTGTGTTTCAGCCTGCATTACAGTGACTATCACTACCTGTTCCTGCTCCCATTAAAGTTTAGCTATGATTTCCAGGGGGGAGTTTTATTGATTATTGGTACCCTTCAGTTAAAGTTTGTTTTAGCTCTCTTTTTTCTAAGTAATTATACAAGTTAATTTATTTTCTAGTTAGCTCCTTTCCCACTCATGGTATCCCAAAGCATTTTACCAATAGAGCAGCAACTATATATATAAAAAAAAATAAAGCAGCCATTATATTCTCAGCAATAGCTGGTTACTATCCAAAGACATACATCTATTTTAGCAAGAGGGATGTTGGCTAGAATCCTGGTGTTATCTGGTGGCCTAATAGGAAAAGAACAGAGCCAGACATCAAACCTGATTCTCTCATCGGTAGTGAAAAAGCATTACTCACAGGCACACCACTGGCATTTAAATTTTGTAATTCCTTCTAAATTTCTTAATTGTTTAAATTAGTTTTTCAACATTTTTATAGAGGTTAGTGAATGATTTTTGGGTTGCCAATTTGAGATGATTCCATATCTCTTCATTTATTTCATATGGTTATTTCCTCCATTTATAAAATCCCTTTTGTTTTCAATTTTCTATTTTTGAGACAAATTAGTTTGCATATGCAACTCTTCATTTATATGTTCAGCTTGTACAGATTCATTGTTTGCCATCATCCATATTCTCAAATTTTAATTAATTTTCTGGGGTAATTATTTTTATTGTACTTGAAATTTATAAATACATTTTTCTAATTCTACCCATGTTTTTTTCCATTAATAAATGGATTAATTTATCTTATTTCAAGATAGAAAGTTATATTGAAATAGTATAAATGTGCTAATATTCAAGAACTAGAACTGCAGAGAAGGATTTCTTTCAAATATAAATTATTTTTGAATTTATACTTGTAAGCAGAGTCAGGATGAGCTCCACCCTGACATCTGGTGGTGAGGTGTGGCAAGTTGTGGAAAAGAACTTCAGGGGCTGGTCTCATTTGCATAGGCACACCCACCCCACCTAGAATGAGGCCATAGCTGCCCAAATGGTCACTTTGGCTGCTGTGGAATCCCCAGTGTCTCTGTTATTGGGGCAGGAAGAATAAATTGTTATTACCCTGATTATGGGAATCAAGGACAGTGGAACTGCACTTGGCCTTTTGTTATGATGGAGGGACTCGCCATCAACTAAGTAGCACTCGCTAGGCAAGGGACATGGGTTCCAAAACTCTGTGAATTGAGAGAGGCTGGGAACAGGTATTAATACCTGGTGGCATGGGCCACACATGCTAATTGCATTTCCTCCTCTCTCCACTGTGGAATATCAGAGCTAATTTTGATTCCATTAGGAGTCTAGTTGCAGGCTGCTGAGCTGAATTCACTTTGGGCTAATGGTGCACTAGCACTGAGGCTCCCCTACTACAAGCTGAAATCACAAAAGAGCTAAACTTACTAAGAGCTGAAATCACTGAGTGTTGTGTTAAGTAGTGGGGCAGCCTGAAGATATACGGTGGAGCAGTTTGCGGGACAGCGAGCGGAGTGGAACGGAGCGGCTGGTGGAGCAGAGCAGTTTGTTGGATGCCTAGAGCAGCCCATGGGGTGGCTGGTAGAGCGGAGCCCCATGGAGAGGTGGGGCCATCAGCTTTGGACCACGTAAGGTGCCCCTTAACACCCCCCCCCATCTCCACCCAGGTTGGGAGGTAAAACTCTGCAGATAAACTTTTGAACTCTGGGGCTGCCCTGACCAGGGACAGAGACTTTTGGGTCGTTGGACTTTTGGGACTTTGGGTGATTTTGGATTGCTGGACTCAAGAACTAAAGGGAAAGGACATGCCCCAATTTGCTTGGGGTGGGTTTTTTGCTCATGGGTTGTGTTATGAATCCTGTTCATGGTGCTTCCCCAACATAATGCCACATTGTTTCTCTCTGTTATTAAAAGGCTTTTTGTTACACTCAGACTATGTGCTTGCGAGAGGGGAAGTATTGCCCAGCGGGGGTGGTATATATTTTTCCCAGGTCACTGGGTGGGGGCTCGAGCCAGTTTTGCATTGTGTTATTGGAATGGAACACCTAGATACTGAACCCGGCCCTTGTTGCTGCCAACTCTGACAGGCAGAAGGGTTACATACTTTTAAGCAAGGGTGTTCAGATGTCATCACAACCAGTCTTAGACTAAGAATTATGGCAGGGCCTTTTTTCATAATAAAGCTATGCAGAACATTATAGTAGTACAAAATGTTTCCTGTGTGACAAAGACACACTAAGTAGTATTATCAATTTAATAAACTGCAAGAACGATAGCAAAAAGCACTGTTAAATGTTCTATTTATTAAAAAAAATAGGATCTTGAATGATCCATTGTAAATTTCGTTCATATCCGAAACCAGGACAGTGTGTAGAAAAAAAAATCTCTCTCAATAAATCAGAAAAAGAGCTCTTCAACTTGAGAACAATTTTTTTTTTTAGCTGTAATCTTACTCCTATGCTTTATTATTTAAATATAGTGAATCCCTGCCATGTATCCTGGAAATGGATTTAATACCCTCAGGGTGGAAAGCCATGAAGGTACAATGGGCCCCTATTCACTTATATTTGTAAGAAATGGGTGCCAAGTGGGCATAAAATGCCACCCAATCAGAAGAATTAACATTTCACATATGTTTACATAGGTGGGTAGTGAGTACACAAGGTGCAAGGCAATAAGAAATGGGAGGAAGGAATGGAGGAAAGATGTATAAAAGTGGAGTAAGGAGTTCCTACAACACGAGTGCCAGTACCCTGTGTCCCCCATTCTTGCTAGACCTTAGATAATATGTACTAAGGTAAAAATTCTCAAGCTTGGGTGCCAAAAGTTAGTAGCTTAGATATATGTTCAGGGACCTAAGTATGTGGCCTGAATTTCAAAAGGAACTGAGCACCAGCAGTTAGAACTGACCTTTGGGCTCCAGCCTGTGAAAGTATTGCTGCCTTGATTTGAGAAAGCTAGCAATGTTCAAGAGAATCTATGTTTTTACTTCATTCTTCCTTTTCCTTGCAGAGCTAATTTAAAAATAACTGATAGAAAAAGGGACTAGCTGTTCACCAATTAAAAGAGCAGGTAAAAAAAAAAAAGTTTTTTTTTTCAAACCTTTCTTCCCCAGATGATTTTGTTTTTACTTTTTAAATTTAGTTGATTAGGATAAGCAGCTGGGCTTTTCTTCTGCAGCAGGGAACTAGAGGAAAACTAGAAAATACACTTATGTAAAATGAGTCAGGTAGGCTATACCTAAAAGAGCCTTACTAACCACCCTAAAATACTTAGCCTGGCCTCCTGCATAATAGTATGATGCTAGTGCACAGGAATCAATTATGTTAGCAGATGGAGGTGCAAAAGTCTTGGACAAGACCACTTAAATATGCTGAAGCCAGTTTGGCCTGAAGCTTGCATGGGTGTTCAGCAACTTTGAAATACCAGGCCACTTATTTGTGTAATTTTGGGCATCCAAGTTTAAGAATTCTGGCCTACGGGGAATTGTATAACTGGATTTGAGTTTTGGATAATTGGCCAAAACTCTTTGGTCCGAAATGGAAAAAACGTGCTCGCAACAAAACGGAATGGTGTGGCGTCGAATTGCGTCCATAGATGGATGGATGAGGACAAGCTGGATAAAGGTAACAAAGGTGAAAAGGGCTCCACAGACATATGTGTGAACTGCAGAAAGGAAGGTTGAGAGGTCTTATGGGCACATTCTCGGCTTGTGTTTAATAAAGCTAGTTAGTAAATATAAGTGTAAAACCAAATCTAAAATTTAACAGAAAGCTAGTTTTTATACCTGCAGTAAATTGGCTTCCCATAAAATAGCAACAGAAGGGCAAACATGCCCACTTGCTCCCCTCTGAAGTTAACAGCAAAACTACTATGGACATCAATAGGGCAGGATCTGGCCAAGTATGGCGGTTAATGGGCACTGACCTGTGAAATGTGATGCTACCATCATCCATAGTAGAATGAATTACTCAGAAAATAGAAAAGGGGAAGATAAACTATGTATTAAAAAAAACCAAAAAACAAAAATTCTATAAATAAATGTTGTTATCCAAAATTCGGAGTCAACAACAGTCATGCACCCCTTTAGTCACACAATGAAAAGGAAAAGTAGGTACTAGATTTTAAATACATTTCCGTCTAGAACTGGCAGCCATGGTGCCCTGGATGTAGAACAATGGCTCTCAACCTCTACTACACCCCTTTTAGAAATCTGATCTGTCTTGCATACCCCAAGTTTCACCTCAATTAAATATTTGCTTACAAAATCAGACATAAAAATAAAAAAGTGTCACAGCACACTATTAGTGAAAAATTGCTTACTTTCAAATTTTTACCACAATTATAAATCAATTGAATTATAATTATTGTGCTTACATTTCAGTGTAAAGCATGTAGAGCAGTATAAATAAGTCATTTTCTGTGTGAAATTTTAGTTTGTACTGACTTCGCTAGTGCTTTTTATGTAGCATGTTGTAAAAACTAGGCAAATATCTTGATAAATTGATTTACCCCCTGGAAGACCCCTGTGTGGTTCTCAACCAGGCATATGCATACTCCTGGTTGAGAACCACTGATCTAGACAACAAAAGTTACATTTAGTTATTCCATAAGAAATAATAAAATAGAGAGAATTATAATGCGGAGAAAGTTTAAAGGTACCCATTACATTCTAATGGGCAAGTGCACACATTAAAAAAAGACCACCTCAAAAAAAGAGCAAGTCATCTACCATGTTTTGAGAAGCAGATACAGGAGTCCACTAAAAGGTTTTCTATTTCTTCCCACACACATACTGTTTTTGTTTTAAAAGAAAGATGTTCCACTCAAAACCACAAACTGATCTTAGAGCAGCTAATTGCCTCAAAGTAACAACATCAGTTTTAGAAGTATTCAATTACAGAAAACATAGGCTGACTATGGCTTTTGTAAATGCTAAGCAATTAAATAGCTCTGCTCTCAGTCACAAAAGTTGGCACTCTCAAAAACATAAGCAATCAGGAAGAATACAAAAAAAATCAATAGCATGCAAGGACCACCACCCAACTGTAGTACATATATTAAACAAAAAAACAAACACACAAACACAAAAAACCCCAAGAAACCACCAAACACCAACCAAAAGAACCCCACATAATGAAGGGCCAGGGAAAAAGCCATGGAGGTTTCCACAGACATGTGTGGTGAAAAGCTACCTGTTTGTTAATCAACTGTTTTGAATAGGTTTCAGAGTAGAGCAGCAGTGTTAGTCGTGTCCGCAAAAAGAAAACGAGTACTTGTGGCACCTTAGAGACTAACAAATTTATTTGAGCATAAGCTTTTGTGAGCTACAGCTCACTTCATCGGATGCATGCCAATCAGGCAGTTTTCCAGCAGCAGCCAGTACGTTCTTTCATTCTCCCTTCCCTTGCACACTAGTACAAAGGACAGTCACAATCTGGCCTTTAATGAGCATGACTAAGGAACTAGCTGAATTCTCTGTGAAATTCACTATGAAGGACAGACATATGATTGGGGTGGTAATTCCACTGTACTAGTAGGCAAAATGCAGTCCATCCCCCTTGAACACCAGCCAAAGCTTTCTGATTATGTACTGTAGAGCTTCTAAGAACCATTCCTCTCCCTATGGAACTTTTTGAGCACCACCAAAATAGGGGATGCTTAGAAGCTCTGTAACTACACCTCTGAAGAAGCATTGCAGGGCGTGGCATGGAGCATGAAGCTCCACAGCAACCCTAATCACAGAAAGATTAACAGGACAAGCATGGAGCTTCAAAAGCCTGTAGCTCTTAGTTTTATAATTACAGCCCTTGAAAGAGCATAGAGCTTGGTAATTAAGAGGATAAATCATTCTCTGAGCCATCTCAGATAAGTGGCTTCTAGTGTTCAGCAATTTCTTTTTAAAATATATTGTCCTTTACACAGGTGGATGACCAAAAATGTAACATTGTTTTACCCTTGTAGGAAGCTGTTGGGCATCATTAGAGGCTTTCTGATGATGATTTATTCATTCCTTTAATGTCATCTGCTTAAATATGTTTTTCGTAAATCATTATTACATAGAAGAGCATTGGTCACAAGTTGTTACACTTAAGGCAGTACAACAGTTTCCATTCTAATCCACTGGATTTCAGTCACTCCTCCTAACCTTTCAGTTTTTTTCCAGGCTACCACATTTTGAGGCTAATCAAAGGACAATATTTGGTGGAAGTTTCAGCAAACATAATTCAGACATTTGAGTAATAACAGAATCACATACACACACACTTTCTTCCCTATTTACTGCCACTGTACAACTAATGTTGAAATCTGCTTCCATTCCAAAGTGCTATTTTTATTTTTCCTATAAGAAATAAGCCTATAAGGCTTGGAAAATTGCCAGTCTGTCAAAAACTAGACAAATCACATTTAAATTACTTGTAATTAAAACATTAATCTGGTTATAATTTTTACTTCTGTTTAACTGTATATTTCAAAAATGGCTTGTTCCTACACAGCAAAGTTTTCAGTCTATTACCCTTGGAACTCATGCCAGTTACATTTGAAGAAAATAGATCATAGTTAAGCTAAATTATGAGAGAGACAAGGTGGGTGAGGTAATATCTTCTGTTAGGCCAACTTCTATTGGTGAGACTGATATGGTTTTGAGCTACACAGAGCAATTCTTCAGGTCTGGGAAAGCTACTGTCACAGCTAAATATAAGATCTTGTCTCTCTCACCAATGGAAGTGGGCTCAATAAAAGATATTACCTCACCCACCTTTTCACTCTAACTTCGTGGAACCGACATGGCTACAACAACAGTGAATAAGCTAAGTTAACAGTTTTGTTGTGGAGAGTTTAGGGCCCGAATCTGTTGCCACTGGTTTTAGTGGGAGGCTTTTCTTATCACTTTCAAAGGGAGAAGGATCAGGAACTATAATGTATTCTCAGACCTAAACCATGCTAGGATGGAGTAACATTGAGAGAACATGAGTAAAATTTTCTAGTGCCTAATTCCCATTGATTTTCAATGGAATTTAGGCTCCTAAGTCATTTGGGTGCTTTGAAAATTTTACTCACATCAATAACTGAAGGGTAAAAATTACAAGAACATTGTAATTATCTCTAAAATCAAACATTACAAACCCAGGAAATTTAGAGTTCAGCTTAAACTTGAAGGAAATTCAGCATGATAAGGTAAGAAATGCGCATTTATGGCACGCAATGTAAAATGTCTGCCCTGCAATGCACACAATTCTGATTATTCCATTTAAGTGTTTGTGGTCCCAGATTAAATGGATTTTGAGAGGCATATTAGCATTTGGTGCTTTTTTTGTTGTGTGGGTGGGGAAGGGTTTGCCTTGTGATCACAACTACAAGGTAACTTCATCAACATTTCTGAACAAACACTTTGCCTTTTGTTGGCTAGTTACTTCTTACAAAGAAGTTAGCTCTGTTAGCTAAGGACACATCTCTAACACAAACGGATAGGCCTGGGACAAAATTTTCAAATATGGGTTGCATAGAGTTCGGTATCTAAATCCATATCAAGGCACCTGAATAAATATCCTGATTTTCAGTGGTGCCAACTTCTGGTACTCAATCTATTAGCTTTTTACATACATAGAGATAGAGCGTGCTTGTAACAGAGCTGACCACTCATGTCTCCCATTGGCTTCACTGTTGTCACTTAGGGTATGTCTACACTATGAAATTAGGTCGATTTTATAGAAGTCGATCTTTAGAAATCGATTTTATACAGTTGATTGCGTATGTCCACACTAAGTGCATTAAGTCAGCTGAGTGCATCCTCAATACCCTGCCTAGCATCGACTCACGGAGCAGTGTACTGTGGGGAGCTATCCTACAGTTCCCGCAGTCTTCGCTGCCCATTGGAATTCTGGGTTAAGCTCCCAATGCCTGATGGGGCAAAAACATTGTTGCAGGTGGTTTTGGGTACATGCTGTCAGTCTCCCTTACCTCCCTCCATGAAAGCAAAGGCAGACAATCGTTTTGCGCCTTTTTTCCTGGGTTACCCGTGCAGACGCCATAGCACGACAAGCATGGAGCCTGCTCAGCTCACCGCTGCTGCTGTGAGCATTGTAAACACCTCGCACATTATCCTGTAGCATGTGCAGAACCTGGCTAAGAGACGCCAGCATGAGGATGATTGCTGGTACTGTTTCTGACTAGGTTAGACCTCAGTGCAACCAACATTCCCATTGTTATTGCTGCTTGCTGTGTGCTCCATAATATCTGTGAGAGTAAGGGGGAGACGTTTATTGCGGGGTGTGACATTGAGGCAAATCACCTGGTGGCCGATTTTGAGCACCCAGACACCAGGGCGATTAGAAGAGCACAGCTAGGTGCGCTGTGCATCAGAGAGGCTTTGAAAACCAGTTTCATGACTGGCCAGGCTACGATGTGACAGTTGTGTATGTTTCTCCTTGCTGCAAACTTGCTCGGTTTGTTGATTTTAATTACCTGTAAGCAAACCATCCTCCCCCTTCGATCACAGCTGGCAAAGGAAATAAAGTAACTATTGTTTTAAAACCATACCTTCTTTCTTTATTAAGAAAAAAAAAAGGAGATAACTGACAAGGTAGCCCGGGTGGGGTGGGATGTGGGAGGAGGGAAGGACAAGGCCACATTGCTTACTGTAGCCACACTACAAATCAAAACTGTTTGAATGACAGGCTTCTGTTGCTTGGGCCATCCTCTGGAGTGGAGTGGATGGGTGCCTGGAGCCTCCCCCCATGTTCTTGGGCGTCTGTGTAAGGAGGATGTGGAACTTGGGGAGGAGGGCAGGTGGTTATACAAGGGATGCAGCGGGGGTCTTTGCTCTTGTTGGCTTTCCTGCAGCTCCACCAGATGCCTCATCATGTCCGTTTGCTCCCCCATTAGCCTCAGCATAGCCTCCTGCCTCTGCTCTTCGCGTTCACTTCATGCTTTCCTGGCCTCTGCCACTGAATGCCTCCATGCATTGCTGCGGGAGGACTGCATGAGTTCAGAAAACATGTCATCACGAGTGCATTTTTTTCACCTTCTAATTTGCGATAACCTCAGGGACGGAGATGATAGGGAGAGCAAAGAAACATTTGCACCTGGGGGGAGATAAAAAGGGGGAGTAAAATTTAAGAGGATACCTTTCTGAGAACAAAAGGGAGACTCTTTCACTGTGAATCAAGCAATCCACAGCACATGTGCTTTAGGTACAAGGTTGCATTTTGCCTTTTATATTGAGCGCCTGCCAGTATGGTGACACATCACACATGGCTGGGCAACAGAATTTGGTTTCCAGGCAGCCATGGTAAGCCTTTTGGTATGCGGGGCTGGCTTCTTCCGCCTTCATAACATCTGGGAATGGTTTCAAACTGCAGCGTCCTCCTTTCCCATAGCAAGCAATGCTGGTTGGGTTTCACATTTAAAAGGAGGGGCTGTGGTTTTCGGGTGGATGTGCAGCACACACCTCCCAGCACCCCAACTCAAGGATATTCTCTGGGATGATCCCTTTTAGCCAAGTGCAAACAGCCCAGCATGAATGGGGTCCTTTTACTGTTCCCTTACAAAAATTCCCCTATTTCAATCAGGTGACCATGAATGATATCACTGTCCTGAGGCTAATACAGAAAGATAAAGACCAAATGTTGCTTGAATGCGACCAAAACCCAGGACCATTCGCTGCCATGCTTTGTGCTGCAATGATTCCAGACTACTTGCTACCGGCTTGGCATGGTAAAGTGTCCTACCGTGGAGGATGAAATAAGGCTGTCCTCCCCAGAAACGTTCTGCAAAGGCTTTCAGAGTACCTCCAGGAGAGCTTCATGGAGATGTTCCTGGAGGATTCGTGCTCCATCCCCAGACACGTTAACAGACTTTTCCAGTAGCTGGAAATTCTTCAGGGCAAATCAAACATTAAACACTATTGCTTTTAAACCCTGTACTGTAGTTACAAATGTGCACTCATCAGAGGTGCCTTCTCCGGCTTCAGGGTCGGGGATCCCGCCCTGGAAGGGTATTGGCTCCAGCGTGAGGAAAAGGTCCTGACTGCCAGGGAGAACAGATTCACCACTTGCCTGCTGCTCATTCTCCTCCTCCTCCTCCTCTTCCTCATTCACAAACACACTCCTCCCTGTTGCATGAGACTCCCCCCTTGCCGGTGTCCACGGACAGTGGTGGGGTAGTGGTAGGGTCCCCCTGATCATAGAAGCTGATCATAGAAGCGGCATGGATGGGGCTCTGACCCAGAGCGACCATTTGCCTCCTTTTTTTCCTTTTGGTAGACTTGCCTGAGCTCCTTAACTTTCACGCGGAGCTGCTGTGTGTCCCTGTTGTAGCCTCTCTCCACCATGCCCTGTGTGATTATGGCATATATATTAGCATTTCTTCTTTTTGATTGGAGTTTGACCTGCACAGATTCTTCTCCCCATACGGCAATCAGATCCAGTGTCTCCCTCTCGGTACATGCTGGAGCTCGTTTGCGATTCTGGGGGGACTGCATGGTCATCTGTGCTGCTGAGCTCGCCACGCTGACCAAACAGGAAGTGAAATTCAGAATTTCCCTGGGCTTTTCCTGTGTACCTGGCTAGTGCATCAGAGTTCAAAGTGCTGTCCAGAGCGGTCACATTGGAGCACTCTGGGATAGCTTCCAGAGGCCAATACTGTCGAGTTGCGTCTGTACTACCGCAAATTTGACCCAGCTAGGATGATTTTAGTACTACTCCCCTTGCTGGGGAGGAGTACAGAAGTTGATTTTAAGAGCCCTTTAGGTCGACGGAACGGGGTTGGCTGTGTAGATGTATTCATTTTAAAATCGACCTAACCCGGCTAAATTCGACCTAACCCCATAGTGTGGACCAGGGTTTAGCAATCTTAAATGGTTACGATAAGTTGTATTTTGGTTTTGGATAGAAAAATCTGACTTAAGAAAACAAACACCCCTACATAAAATGACCAAGGATTGAAAGTTGAAAACTGGCAAGGAAACAGACCACATTGAAATGTGCCTTTTAGAGTAAGTCTGGGTACTTCTAACAGAACCATGAGAATTAGAGAGAAAAAAAATCACATGCTGTGCATGGCTAGTACATTGTACTGAAGGATTATGAAGGATTATTATTATTAAGCTTATAAAAGCTACACCTAAATACATCTCAACTTTTGCATGTGTGGCCCTGGGCAAGTCAAGCTTATGTGTGCACTGCATCACTCCAAACTAGTCAGGATTTATTTCAAGAAGCTACATGGAAACACAGCACCTAGTAACAGGGATTCTCCCCCAGTGTAATGAGCATTTGTGGCCTTCACCTGTGAGCCAAAACACCAGGCAATCAATTCCTGGATCTAATACTTACTTGCTAGGAGATATGAGACAAGTTATTTACCTTCCTTGTTTCCTTCTCTTTGAGATTAACATGTATTTATGGCACTGGCGGGTTATGGGGATTAATCAGAAATGTTTGCACAATATGTAATTACGATTTGCCCCTGGTAGCAAGGAAGAGAAGAGTGCAGTACTATGGAGAACAAACATCTGTTTTGGACATCTGCCCCCTATATCCTAGGTCCCCTGAGAGGTAGGACATCTCAGGATATTCAAGGAAATAAACTGGTAAAAAAAAAGTTTGGAATTATTTTCTGTGAAGACAGAATGATTTAGGAGAAAAGTTGTAGGCAAGGTACACACAATCTCTGCTCAAGAGTATGGCTTGGCATCTAAAAATCATTTACTATGGCCAGAGCACTCAGTACAAATCTAGGTAAAAGTTAGCTTGCATCATTATCTCCTAGGAAGATATATTTAGTCATGGTGTTGATTTTTCAGTCCAGGCCTTAAAGAAAATTAAATTAGCAGCTCTGGCAACTAAATAGCACATGACACATGTGGTAGGTGTTTTCTGCGTGTGCACATGTGTGGGACACCAAATAGAATGTTCATTCTCCCCAGAGTTGCACAAAGCAAATTCATCAACTGGCCGCTGCCCTAGACTAAGAGGTTGCTGCATTTCCATGTTCTCTGTATGCAATATATGATGTGATTTTTGGTGAAAGGTGTTACTGTATTTAAGTTAAAAATATTTTTACAATATGTTAATACACTAGACAAGCAGTGTTATTAGGACATCTCCTAAGAAACAGAGTTAGCCTACTGATACTGAGTGCAACAAATGCATTTAATTTGGACAATATTAGCATAGTAGTTTAACAGCAAGTAACTAAATGTTAAGCAAGTGTGAAATTCTGAGAGAACCCTCAAAGATGGAAACATTCGGATTAGTTCAATATGGTTTCATATTATGAAGTTATGTTTTGGGGTTTTTTTTTCCCCCACCAGCAGAAACTGAGACATTCGCTCCTATAGATATTTTCCCCCTTTCCTTTTAGTCTTAAGAAAAATCCCAAAATCCCATTAAAAAAAATCAAAACCCATAGGTTGATAAGTGTTCTTGCAGCCGAATGATTAAGCACTCAAAAAGGTACAATTTTAACTCTGCCTCCGTGTCTATACATTCTTTAATTACATGGTTTCACAAAATATTCTGCATATAAACATAATTATTTATCATTCCTTTCATGCTTTTTTTCCCCTAAAGAATCATTATATACTGTATTTTTCAGATACAGCTACTAGTTTATTTAACATTTCATAAAAAGACACATTGCTAACATATAGAATTAATGTTTTTACAGAGACCATTAATTTCTCATAGATAGAGAAAGCAAAAGTTAAGATTGAACACAAGTTTAACTTTGTTCCTTTGCACACAAGCATTATGATATAGGGCCAGAGCCTTAGCTGTGTAAAGTTGCAGAGCAGCCGAGAATTGGGTCTATAGTCTGTATTTTATGATCACATAATTAAAAAGTACTGTAAGTACAAACTAATATTGCACGATTTCCCCCTCTACACTTTAGTTTAATAAGTACAACATCTTATTATTCTGTGTATACCAGATGCTATGAGAGTAATTTATGTGAAAACGGAAACAGGTAAACATATTACAAGTGAAGTATCTTGTAATATTTTTGTCATTGTTCTATAAGGCCTTGAGATCCTCTGGATATCTAGGGTTTATTATTAGAGACAAGCAAATTGATTTTTTGGTTTGCTGGCAGCTGGAAATGGTTTGTTTTTTTTTAATAATTTCAGGTGAATCGGAAATCAAAATTTTTGGTGAATCAAAAAGTCAATAAATAAATAAAAAATAAAATAATTTTGGGTCAGATTTAATGTTTTGTTCAACCTGAAACAAAACATTTGGTTTCAAGTGTTGTAGCCATATTGATCCCAGAATATTAGAGCGATAATGTGGGTGAGGTAATAACTTTTATTGGACCAGCTTCTCTTGGTGAAAACTGACAAGCTTTTGAGCTTACATGAGAGGTGCTGTCCTGGGGGACGGGGAAAAAGAGCTATGCATAAACTCAAAAGCCTGTCTCTCTCACCAATAGAAGTTGGTCCAATAAAAGATATTACCTCACCAAGTTTGTCTCTCTAATTTTGTTTCTAGGCATTTTAAACTTCTTTTAATTTAAAAAAAAGCAAAGGACATTTAGAAATGAAGGTTTGCAAGGGGACTGAGGCACCATTCACAGAACACAGGAGGAGGAGGTGTTTCCCTTGGGTTAGAGCACTCACTAGGATGTGGGAAAGCTGGGTTCAAGTCCCTGTTCTGGAGAAAGGACCTGAACCTAGGTTTCCCTGCTTTCAGGTGAGTTTTATAACTACTAAGCTATAGAGGTGGGTCTCTCAATTTTCCTATTGAAGTGGTTTCACTTTTAGAGAAATACTTAGTCATTACAGCAAGGACACGAGCCTAGGTGCCCCCCGGGTGCCCTAACCATTAGGCTGTAGAGTCACTCACTTTGTCTGTCTCAATGACTATTCAAATATTTTTACAACATGGAACAGCTTTAACAGGAGAGACTGAGATTGACTCACCCCAGCGCACCCTATAACACGCATTTGGAAGAGGGGAGACTTGGTTTCAAGTCCCTTCTCCAGAGTAGAAATTTGAAACCGGGTCTCCCATATCCTGGATGAGTTCTCTATCCATTGAGGAGGCAGGACACTACCACTATTCTGTAAATAATGCTAAAGTTCTAGCCTGAAACATCTGATTTTGGAAATGTCTAAATGAATCATTTAGACATTTTTTAATTTTTGTTGTCCCTTCTTTTCTGAACAAATCAATTCCCCAAAATAGATACAAATTTGCAAAAGGTTTTGGTCAATCTGAATTTTTGGCAAAAAAAAAGAAGTTTCAGCTGACAAATTTTACCTAGCTGTATTTTTATTAAGTGCTGAGGAAACTGAGCAGACTTTGGTATTGATTGTGCCAAGTAGTATATTTGATCATAAACACTGATGGCCATATCGTGTCCCTGACACACAAGACCTATGAATCTGTGACAGACTGAGGCACAATCAACTCTAAGAAATTCCAAATAGAGTGAGTTGGGGTTCTGTGTTTGTTAGTTTTTTGGGACAATCTTCAAGTATCTGTCAAATAGTTTTAGAATGCAAAAGCAGTACAACTCAACCAGAAAGAAGAGCTAGTAATCTTCCTTAAAAATGAAAGGAGAAATGATCATTTTTCTTAAGAATTAACAAACTTGTTTGTGACCAAGTTCTGAAGAACAGCTCAGACAGTTATACAGGTTGCCTAATTCCTTTTCAGGTATAATTCCTTACTGAGCAGGTAAATTTATCACCCAGGATTTTTCATGAACTGCCATAAATTCTGACTGAGGACCTAGTGTCTACTCCAGCTATGCCTTACAGATCCAAACCTGAAACATAATTTTGAGGTTGTGTTGTACAGTTCTTGGAATTTTGGACTTCAGACTCTGCAGATGAAAGAACAGAAGAAGAAATCTTCAGAGCTCAAGCAAATGAAATGCAGAACATGAAAAAAAACAAAACAAAGAGTTATTGTCTTTTTAAAATAGGAGCTGGTGCCATAATTATGCATGATGTTATAGCAATATAAGACTCTCTCCCTGACAACCCAGGTCTTTCCAGCTGCTGCGTATCATTAAACACTAATTGACATCAGTGAAAGATGGAGGCATTCAGCACCTCGAAGCTTTGAGTACTAAACTAGATTAAACAGAGATTTAAAAAATGTGGAGCAGAAATGGAGAGAAAAAGAATGTGACAAATGTTGCATGACTTGGATAGTTTAGGGACGTCACACTTCTCATCTCATGTTATTCCTCCTCCCTACCACCATCTCCTCAGTTTATTCATATTTACTATGGGCCTGATTCTGTATGCCTTATTTAGAGTAAGTTGCACTTACGCATGCAAATAATTCCGATGAGGTCAATAGAACAATTCATGCAAGTAAGTGCCCCTAAGCATAAGGACTCTTATTACATAGACAAATGGAGGGGACAAAGAAATAGAAATGAAGTAGAACAAAAGCTATACTGCAGCTAATGTACAGTGTTGGTGAAGAAATACATCTTGCCCTTTTATGTCATATCTTTTCAGAGCCCTCAACTCAGATTCATTTCATATTTGTCTCACAAGAACTTACAATGTGACCAGACATCAAAATATGACAGACTAAATGGTCCCAACTAGGTATTCATTATGAAAAGATAAGAGTACAAACTCAAGCAGTATATATTTTATTTCTTTTTGTCAGTCTACTATCCACATGGTTCTTAAATACAATACATGGACAATCTGTAGGTCCAACTGGTGGGAGGAAAAGTTAAACTGCAGGAAGTTCTGACTGATACTTGCAACGTCTTCAGCTCAGAGACAGTACTAAAATGGAGAGCACTTCAGTGCAGATCATGATTTTGACACACAGCAGAAAAGTCAGACCATATTCTTTTCAAGAATTCCTAAGCTATGTGTAAACCCCTCTCATTCCTTTTACTATCAACCTCATATTATGCAGGGGGCAGTCACAGCTACGTAGTTCAGGTTGAGTTGAATTTTTCACGTAACCCAAACAATCTTCACTCCACCCTGTAGTGACACCATAAGAAATTATTATATAAGAAAACAAGAATCAGTTTAATCTAATTTGGAGCCATAAATACTAAAATGCATTAATCATAGCTTTTCCTCTCACTGCCAGAATTGAAAAATTTGAAGGGGAAAAAAAAAGAAAGAAAAATAAAAGTAGTTTTGGGTCAAGTAAAAGTAACTTTTTTGGGGGAAAAATCCTCAGGCCATTTTGTTCAATGCATTTACCATTACATTATCAATATATAATTTCAACTTTATTTTTGGTTAGGAATGTAACTATTTTAGAGTACTAATTATTGACTGACCACAATTTGACTATGACTGTGATTAAGTCTGAATTAATTGTTGAATTCGAGTCAGTCTCAAGATTTTGGCTTTTTGTTTTAAACACAGACAGACAATCTGGAGTGTAAAAAAAGATTAAGTGACTTGCAATTATTGCTCCCAAAGAGAGCTGTCATGCATCTGGCTTACCTATCTTAGGTAGAAATAGAACCCAGATCTTCTATGTCACAGACCTCTTCTGTGATCTTAAACAAGTTACTAAAGCTTATCTACATGGTGGGGTAACGTGCACTATGGGGGGGGGGGTGATTTCTAAAGCACACTAACATGTTGCAATTGGTTGGTCTCTATAGGTCCTGCTGGTGTCCACTAAAGGTTCCTACTATTGTTTCAGTACTATATTAAAGTGCTCTAGGGAACCTTTAGAACACACCAGCAGGGTCTACAGAGACCAACTAGTCACAACACGTTAGCATGCTTTAGAAATCATAGCATGATTTCCCCATAGCGCATAGTATCCCATCGTGTCAACAAGACCTTAGAGTCTCAGTTTCCAATTTTCAAAACGGAGACATGAATATTTCACTTATAGCAGTGTTGTAACGCTTAATTCATTGGCATTTATAAATTGCTTGGATAACCTTGGATGGAATGTGTTGTACAAATGCAAAGTGTTGTTATCTTCAGACTGGAACTGCTGACAGGATTTTTCCTCACAATGCTTGTTAAATTTGACTTAATAACCCTGTCTGCCTGATCAGGAAATCCACTAAGTTGCTGACTCGAAGAACAATTTCTTTCAGTGAGTTTACTCCTCTCTAACAAAATGACAAAAGTTTTCTACTTTGATAAAACTACTTCCTTTTTTATTATTTCCTTTCCCCCTTCCAAGGTGAGTATTTCTGGAAAAAGCATATTCTTCAGTAATTTCTCTCTACCCAGATCTAGAAAAGGGAAAGTCTGAAATGTGTTCATTCCTACTTCCTCGACACCCCTCCCTGTCCATACCCAGCCAAACATTCACAGCCTAAAGAGGGCAAATCCCCACCTTCCAAAATAAAACCAATTCATGCTATTTACTACTGGAGTCAAAACTGAGCTTATACCATATACCTACCATACCCCTGCATATACCTGATTTAAGATATATTCATGATGTACAGGTTCCCAGATAAATTGATCATTGTAAGTCTGACTACAAACATAGAAAATTGGAAAACAGGAAGATAAAAGCTGTAAAAATCAGTTGGGAATCTACCTAGCACTAGAGTCACACCAAGCCTCATAGATGTTCAGTAATTGCTAATTCCGTTTCATCCTGCTTAATAATATTTGTTGTAACCAAACAATATGAGATGGAGTATTATTAGTCATCTGAGAGGAGTGCTCATAATTACATATTTTTTCTGGAAAATCTTAACAGTAAAATGCCTTATAGGACCAAATTTTGACCTTAGATATCATGGCCTAATGGGAGCGGTGCATGTGTGTCAGTGATTTTTAAAAAGCCAACAGCTCAGTATGGCTCATTGAAACTAATAGAGGTTGTGTAAGTTTATCTGAATTTGGGGAAAATTCCTGCATGGTCCTAATTCAAGAAAAACTCCCACTGAGTTAGCTTTACAAACAGCAGCAGGATTTGGCCCTCAGCACTTTGTGACTAACCGACCATTTTAGCAAATGGTAATTAGCCTACTCTTATTTTAGGTTTCTTATCTGGAATATGTAGCCAAGGATAAAAGGTATCAGATGTACCTAGGATATAGTGGTGAAATTACAACATTAATTAATGTTGTAACAAAGGGCCTACATGCCTCAGGCCTGAAGGCTATTTGGCTATGCCAAATAAAGCCTTAGGACGTAGAATAATTAGCTATATTTATAAAGATAAATTAGCATAAATAAGTTAATAAACCTGCTGAGCTAGTTTCTGCATTTGTGATATGCTGATGTTTTGAAAATAACTACTGAGTTTGAATACTAATGTTTTCATGAGAGATCAGTAGACACCATAATATGAGCACTGGTAGCCAGGATGAAATGTTAGACGCTATGGTGATAGTGTGAGGTAAATGTTAATGAGCATAAGGGGAAATACCTAGTTAGCCTATTGAAAACAGGGTGCCCCAACAGCAGTGGGGTACAGAAGATCAAATAAGGAAAAGGGTTAAAACTTTCTTGAATATGTACCAACACCAGAAGGCATCAACATAACACATTACAAACACTGTATCCTAGCCTACATGCACTGGGGGAGAGAAGAGATGCCAGAATGACTACCACTAGATGAAGATGACTAACACTTAATGTTATTCCACAAAGCATGGTGCGGGTAATGAAAATACTGTGGGTTCTGTATTGGTCTTGCTCTTCTTTACCAGATTGCAGTGTGTGTATTAGTATTTGGTTGACTAATAAAAGTAATTATAAAAAGAGCACTGTGTTGTCCCTGTTATGCACCATGGGTCACTCTCTATTGTGGTTGATCTTGGGGGCTGAATCTCACAAGTTCAAGTAGGTTTAGATCCTCACCTTGGGTTGGATAATTGGTTAAAGTAACCCATAGCTTTATATGAGGCTACAAATATTTTCTTCCCTGTTTACCTGCCTTGGAGAAGAAAGTTTTATCTCTGAAAAAGGCATTCATTTTTCCAACTGAAGAAAATAATCCACATTTGAATTTCTAACTAATCAATGGGAACAGAAGCAGAAGTATCTTCAGTGCACTGGGATTCCACCCATTTAACCATATGTTCAGTTTCTTTAATACACTTACATGAATATAGCTTTCTCTATCATTCTTCTTCCCTTTCTTGCAGATCTCTGGACAACTATTGTGAGGCTTCTCAACTGTATTGATCATTTGTCTCGTCATTAGATCATGTGCTAGGGTGGCGGAACGAGAGACGTTGCTGCTGCTGTGGACAATTTCTATTTTTTTAATTCCTACATTTCTAAAAATATATCAACCAACCTTAAATTTGCAATTGGCATGCCTGAAAACTGGTTAAATAAGGACCTTCAAAAACAATAACTTTTCAAAATGTAATATGCACAATGTTAATGAACATCTTTATGAATCACTGCGAAGGTTAAGCCAAGTCTTGCATTGCATTTTTTGTCCTCTAGTCAGGTTAAACATTAAACAAGGTTCCCCTAGGTTTCATTAGCACTCTGGGCCATCCCACAACACTTTAAAGTTAGTCTGTTTTTGAAGAACAGAGAGAGCTTTGCAAAGCATTAGCTTAGCTCTCTCAAAGAACTTCACTCTATATTGCCTGCAAAGTGATCTGATGTAAATACAAAATTGCTCATTGAATTAATTTGGTGTGCTTAGAAAAATAGCACTGATGAATGAAAATGGCTTATACATATTTTTGTGATTTGTTATACTGAAGATTAAATTGAGACACTTTATAGAAGATAAATGAAAAAAAATCACTGTTACTGCATTGCTTTAATTCAGGTGGGATGAATTTAACTCACTCTATTTAAGACCATTTTACAATTATCCTTTTGGTATTACAATCTTGTGGACAAAACACTGAACACCACATATAAGCTGTGAAATTAGTCATAATAAACAATTCTTGCCCCTCATGTATCCACAGTGTTGAATTTGACTGTGCACTTCTGAAGCTGCATGTATACCCTAAAGATACTGAACATCCTTCAGGGTGCTGCTCTATTAGCACTATGCAGCTGCCTACCTGATACCCCTTGCTCAGTCCTAGTTTTAATGAATCCTTGCCACCTGAGCTTTGGAAGATAACATCAAGGGGGAAGAACTCATGCACAATGTCTTTCTGATTATCGCATTCTTGCAGCAGTTAGTAAATGGGACACACTTTTCTAACACAGGAACCAGGCTGCTAGCTGCTAAAAGTCACTGACCTATGGCCCTGTCATCAGTTCTCAGGTGTGTTTCTCTCCAACTTTAAGGGGAGATGGTTATCCCACAACTTAGACCACCCTAAATTTTAAGAGGTACAGGATTTGTTTTGGCAACTGCAACAGAAATTATATAAAATTTTACCATGCAAAGTTTGTTTCATCAGAGATTTTCTTAAGCATCAATATTTTATCTGTAGAAAGTACTTTTTGGTGAAATAGTTCACATCATACAGCAGTAATGAGTGAGGACAAAATATGATCCCTTATCTTTGGAAATAGTCTTCAAAGGCACTGGAAACTAGAGGATCATCACAGGATGGAAAAAAATTAAAGTATCAGACTACTAAAAGGGATTAGGATTTAAAATATCTTTTTTAGAAAACAGTATCAAGTATTTCTATTAATTTATTGTACAGTGTATGGCCATTCCTCTTTAAAAATCAGTTTAGCATGACATTTAGTGAAAATGTGCTCCTGCCTGGATATTCATACTTGGATATTCTGATATGTTTTTTCCTTTTTTCAGCATATTTGGCTACTTCAGCTTTCTAGAAAGAACATATTGATAGGTTTTATTTGAATTTGTCACATATATTTGAGTACAAATTGAGTGTTTCAACAAGTATGTGTAATCCAATAGCCTCTGACCACACTGCAGCCACACAACCAAGAAATCAACTGTGAGGAGCATGACCTGGTGTAGCATTCATGCAAGGTTCATGCACTTGGCAACATTCAGGGCACACCCGGAGTGTTGTGTAGGAGCAGTGCACACACGGCTCCTCTCAAGGGCATGAACCTTGGAATCTCGCCCAGATGACATGAACCGTGGGAAGCCTTCCAGGACTGGGCTCAAGGCCCGAGAGCAAGGAATGCGGTAGATAGAAATTGGTAAATAAGAATATTATACAAAGCCAGTGTATTCCTTTTATCTGTTGGAGTATGTAATGCGCGGGGGGAGAGAGAGAAATAAAGGAGAGGGTGGAAAAGCTGACAGGCGGACCAGCCCATCAGCAGACCAGCCTGCTTGCTTGCTTAAAGCTTGTCCTGTCTTGTATTTGAACGGCAACAACCTGGGAGTGACCAAGGCTATAATTTACAATGCACCAACAGAGATCATGAATTCCATTGCAAGTTCCTTTATGTACACACCTGTCACAGTTCTAGGACTGCTGACAGACATCTCCTGCTGTCTGGACACTAACAAATTCTTGTGGTACACTCATCTGCCTAAGCAGGAATCTCTGACACAAAATTGAGTTGAGTAGTCTGACTGTGTTTGAAAGGGGTGGGGCTCCCCTGGTCCCTTTAGTAGATTCCCTCCTAGAGCTGCTCAGCAACTGCGTGGAACTTCCTGCTTTTAACTCCTGATTCCACCCCAACATGATTGACAGCGATGGAGAAGCAGGGCCAGCCTTGCCCACAGCAGCTCTTTAATCCTTCATCAGTGGTGCAGGGTTTGTCTGGCTATGCCAAAAGGATGATAGGAGACGTTAGATATGGGTTTAATCAGGCTGCAACTTTATTATTGACAGATGTCTGGGACTAACCCAGTGGATAAAATGTGTGCAGTGCAGGTGCAAAATGTATGTCGCTCCAGCAGATTCCTTGCCAGGACCTTACCACTTCCAGCCAGCTCAGGGTGGGGGCTTTCACCAGCTCCCTTCCAGTTTTTCATCCAGGTCCCTCCAGCAATTTCCTTGCCAGGACCTTACTGACCACACCCCTCATAGGAGAGGTTAAGGTGGACTATAATGGTGGGGGGTGGTTGGCTCCCTGCTGTACCAGTCATAGGAGTCCCCAACTGTCCCAGCTTGCTCAATTTCCAAGCACCTCTCCTTAATTCCTTTACCAAGCCATTTTTTCATTCTTTTGTGCCTTAATTTATGGAGTATCTGCACTGAACATCTGCTATACACTTAAATAAAGAGTTGCGACATATGGCCTACCGCCAGTCATGCTGTGCATGAACAGAGCCCACCTGAACCTGCTGTGAGGAAGGCGGAAAAAAAACCCACTGCACCTGGCCAATATGGTGATAAGGGAAAAATTCCTTTCCAGCCCCCCTTAGTGGGGTGGCTAGCATAATGCCCACAGCAGATATAGCTAAACACCCCACATATTTCTGACCTAATTAGGGACGGAGGGTGGGTACTGCCCAGCCTGTTCTGAGTAAAGGAGGGAGGAGGCAGGCCCAACTGACCTTTTTAAACACCACATTCCTAGGTGGTGAGTCATCCACCATGCTGACTGCTCTTTCCAGAAGCTTTAAGTCTTCCCTCCTCCCCGAAGCCAGAAAGCAGTGCCTTCTTCTCCCACCCAGCCAGCCAAACTCCTCCCTGCTTAAGTGCAGGGTGGCCGATTATGCACCCTGTCACAACTCCTCAGAATGGGTACTGAAACTGTGCAAGCAAATTATGTATTTATACCTGCAGACAGGAAATATTGGTCTCAATATTATAGAAATTAGATATGGGGAAAATCCATAATGAGGTCATTCCCTCCCATCCTATACACAAACTTTCTGGATGAGGATGTGGGGGCTGAACCACTGATTTAAAAATATTTCTTCACTTAAAAAAGGGATGGGGAGGTTAATCAATTATCTCAAATGCTGGCAGTGAACAAGATCCACCCAACATAAATAAAACAAGGCAGGACAGTTTAGTAGTTAGTGACTTATTTAACTTCTGTCTTTGATTTCCTTGGGAAATCACATATATAGCTTTGTGATCATAAAAGCAGTGTATGTGTGTGTGTGTGTATATATATATAGATAGATAGATAGATAGATAGATAGATAGATACACACACAGTCAATTTTGCACATGATTCTTGGAAATGAAATGGTGCCAGATATGGGATAGTATCTGATGAATAAGCAGGGAATGGTTATTATTTATCATCTAAAACGCTTACCTCAGTGACTTTGATTTTTGAAAGGTTGACTTGGAGGGAATGGGAAAATATTTGAAGTAAACTAATTGATACCATTTATTTTCCTTAAGTGCGAGTATTCAAAGAATATTTAGCAGTTATAATTATTTATATAGTGCCAACAGTGAGCATCACAGAATAGTAATATACTCCGTCTTTGTTCCAGCATAATCAAAATATGAAAAATGTTAGAAATCAATGCAGTTTATGAAGGAAGCTGGGAAAAGTACCAAAGACAAACAGGAAACATTTAAAAAGTGTATTGTATATGAAATTCAAAGGCCACCAATTAGCCTAATTCTATCAATTACAAGCAAGTGAATAAACACAGTTTTAGACATTTTAAAAGTTTTGTGGTAGACGTGATATGATAAGAAGAGATTAACATTTAGCAGAATGTTCAATAATATAAGGTAAAAAAATTCCTACACTAAAAATAAAGAGTATAAGAAAAAAAAATTAAATGAACAATGGGTCCAAGTTCTGACCACAGATACACACATACAACTCCTTAAAATCTGACAGCAGAATTTGTTCCTAAATGGTCCTGTAGTCCTTACTCACGTTTTTCATGGAGGCTATACACATGAATAAAGGATGCAGATTCATGCCCTGTAAATCTAAGAAAATTTTAAATCCATGTGTGCTTAAATAAGCAACTTTGAAACACAGGCAAACCATGAAAGATAATTTGTAATTGCACCAGACACATAGGGCTTAGTTTTATGACTTCAGAGAGTTATCAGTGAGGAAATACACATACACCCTCATCTCAGTGCATTGGACCCTCTCCAGTCCCTCTTCTCCTAGCTGTAGTGTTCTATTGTATTTTTCTTTATTAGAGCATATACCATAGAATGGCTTTAGTTGCTTGCTCAGACATTTTTTACATTTCAGACAAGCAATCATGTCCCCTAACCTCTGTTTCCAATTATAAATAAGGATGGCAATTACATTTTGATTACATTTTAACTGCTACATTAAACAAAGGGCTTTCCTTTAAAGATCCCTAAATGGCATATTAATAAAATGCATAAGCAGGAGTAATAGTAAGATACTGTAAAGTCAGCTCTTCAAAGCCATAAGTCATATCACTCAGACTTCAGGGGACAAGTCTTAGTTTCACTGACTGAAGTCAATGTTGCCTATATAAGGATTTAGTAAGGACTTCAGAATTTGGCCCCAGTTGTATAACTGGAAAGTATGAACACAAATAGCTTGTTCACAGTGTAATGTTACTCTGAGCTGGACATCATGTTTTTGTGTAAAACTTGGTCCCAGCAAAGTTTAGCCACAATTAGCTAACACAGTGCTGAACACAACTTGTTCTTGTCTATGCTGTCAACAAGTCAACATTCTAGTTCTTGTTCCCAACACATTACATTTAACAAGTATAAACAAGCCCCATCAGAGCCACCCAGCCATGTTCTTTTAATCTAATGAAAAGAGGCCTAGTGTTGAAACTTGAGAAAGTATTCAATTTTGAAAAAAAGAATACAAAGGCATTATTGTTGCTTCTATATTCATAAAGCTGCCTCAGACATAGCCACTGAGAATGACTATTGCCATCTTCAGTGGGGTCAGGATTTCACACATTTTGTATATTACCACAATTTATGAATATACCATAAAAAAGAGCCAGCTGATTAAAAGGAGCCAAGCTATACTGATATGAGAAAAGAGATTTTTTCTTCCAGTCAGACACTCCCCCAGAATAATGTATGCAAGAGGGTGAACAGTTTTTATTTTAATTAATTTAAAGGCAATAAACCCTTTTGGAGGCACCTAGATTCTGGCGATCCTAAAACCAAGAAGTGTTAAATTAAGCCTTATAGTGGTTTAGTATTAATTAGCCAATTACTGAAAATCAGTTTAGTACTTCCTCGTGATATTGCTTTTGTAAATGCAGATTGATAGGTGTAACTTGAACAATAGTGCATGAGCTAGTAATTTGGCTTAATGAAGCATTACTGATTAAGTATATTTAATATATTTGGTTCACTTTTGGCATTGCTTTCTCTACCACTTTCCTGTTTGTGCTCCTCCAGCCACATGACACACATTTCCCCTTTCTACACAAAAAATCTGTTTAGATCACCACATCTTTGCATAGCCCTTTACATAGGTAAGACAGGCATGGGGTGAAATCATGGGAGTTTTACCAATGACTTCAGTGGGGACAGAATTTTACTATGATCCGTCTCTGAAGAGTTTTACAATCAGGCTTGGCAGAACTCAGTTTTTATTTTTGTATAATTACAACATATATCAGAGTGTATTTTAAACCTTTTTAAAAGATATGTATTGATTTCAGTTTCACAGTTGTGTAGAATTATGGGATTTAATCATTTTTCTATTTGTATTGATTTAAATTTCACAGTTGTGAAAATTATGGGAAGATTCTAGAATCACACTGCAACATACAGAATCATCAATACTCTATATCAGAAAGTTTTTCATTATTGTTGTTAATTAAAAAAAATTCCTAAAATCTGTCTCAGACACCCCTGAAATACTTACTACAGTAGCTTGCCTGGCATCACAGCGTTAAAGCCATGGTCACCTTTGAAATACTACAGTGGCTCTACTGAAAAACTATGGTGGTTGCTACACTGGGCCTCTGAATGTCCAGTGATCTGTGTGGCTACCCATCCTGAATGTCACATATAAGGGGTTCCCGATCCCCATTCTGAAGAAAAGGATTATTAGAGGAAATTCTACAAGTATGAACTCAGAGTTTCCTGCACCTTCAGCAGGTGTAAGTATTTTACCACTTCTTCCTTGTGTATTCATAATATTAAAACATTTAGCATTATACAGCAGTTTGCAAGAATTCATTGCACCTCACACACACCATTTTGAGATAACATGGGTATTGCTATCCCCATTACAGAGATGAGGAAACAGTCAATTGCTCAGTTCTGCTCCCATTGACATTAATTGGAGTTTTGCTCTTGACTTCAGTGAAAGCAGGATTTGGCACAATAATGGCATGGCACCCATCTCTCACGAGCACCCCTTCTGGTCAGGTATCTGGCCATACCCCTGGAAGCTATGGTTTCACTCTCTTGGTCTATTCCAGTCCCGGCTCACCAGCTGAGCCACTAAACCATTCTGGGGTTTATTGCTGTCCAATTGTACTCCAGATCCCCAGTGACAAGGGGTGGAGGGTTGGGGACACAGGCACACCCATTACTCCAGGTCCCAGCCCAGGGACCTTAAATATAGCAGCCACATATCACCATGTCCCTTTAATTAAAGCACCTTCAGTTCCCTGGGCCACTTCTCTGCAGCCCCAGCATTCACCAATGCTTCACCCTTACCTCAGGGATCATATAAATTCATGCCTAGCAGCCAGCCAGGAGCTCTTCCTCACTACCCCAGTCCCTGCCAGCACTGAGCTGTCCATGGTGCTGCAGTTCCCTTTGGCCAGCCTGGAGCACAATCTGTGCTCCTCTAACTACAGCAAGGAACTGACTATTTCTGGCTCTGCAACTCCTTTTTATATGGCCCTCTTGGGCTCTGCTTGAATGCTTCCCCTGCAGCCATTCTAAGCTGCTTGGAGGACTCCTCTACTGTGCCTTTCCTGTGATGGGTGTGGCATGATCCTGAGGCCTCCAGCACAGAGCCTTTGGGCCTAGTCCACTCCATGACAGGCACCTAGACATTTCAAGACTTAATCTGGTCACATTTTAGAGTTAGCAGTGTTTGAGAATTCCCAATTCCCAGAATCCCAGTCCTGTAGATCACAATGCACCTCACGAACCAGAAAGACAATCCTGAACACATGACAGAATAATGCAGTTACTGATTTTTTGGTAAATATATAACTGGGGATTTTCACCACACATTCTGTGGTTGCCATCAAGAAGTCAACATTTGTCATGCAGCAGCATCTAAAGGAAAAGGTGAGACAAGTACATGATAGTGATTGTTGGCAACTGGTTGTTTATTGGGGACTTCTATATTATATTGACATATTTCCTCAGTTAAACCACAAAAATACTGTAGTTCTGCTAAAATGACAATAGTCATGTCAGAGAGACAGGGTGGGTGAGGTAATATGTTTTACTGGACCAACTTCTGTTGGTGAGAAAGAGATGCTTTTCAGCTACACAGAGCTCTTCTTCAGGGCTGGGAAAGATACTAAGAGTGTCACAGCTAAATACAAGATGAAACAGATAGAATATGTGCTAACTACTTGTGCTAAAACTAAGGGACCATTTAAGGTGAAGTGGCCCATTAACACCCGTATAGTCATAGGACAAGAAAGGGAGTTAGTGGGTTACAGATTGTTGTAATAAGCCCTAAATACAGTGTCTTTATAAAGACCATGATTTTTAGTGACTAGCAAAGTTATGAATTTAAACTCCAAGACTCATCTTTTGAAAGTGTTGTTCAGGTTTCCTTTGAGGATGAGGACCAATAGGTCAGATATAAGGTGATGGCTTTATGAAAAGCGTTCAGCCACTAGACCCTGCCAGAATAACACATGCAAAACCCATACATATCTCCACTGCTACAATGATCAACACCTCTACCATACACATTTCAAGATCCATGGCTCCTACATGTCTATCACAACATGTGGTGTACCTCATCCAGTGCACTAAATGCCCCGACAACAACTAGGTGGGTGAAACCAGGCAATCACTACGCTCTTGAATGAACTCACACAGGAAAATTATAAAAAGGCAAAAACACCCTGTCACCTGTGGGTGAACACTTTTCACAAAGCGATCACTCTATATCTGACCTCTCCATCCTCCTCCCAAAAGGAAACCTGCAGAACACTTCCAAAGATAAGCCTGGTAGCTTAAATTCCTAACTTTGCTAGATACTAAAACCAGCATTTTAGTAAAGACCCTGTATTTATGGCTTATTACAGCAAACTAAGGGCTAGTCTACACTGGCAACGCTAAAGCACTGCTGCTGCAGCGCTTTAACGTGCCTTGTGTGGTTGCGGCGCAGTGCTGGGAGAGCGCTCTCCCACCACTCTAAAAAAACCCACCTCCATGAGGGGCGTAGCTACCAGCACCTGGAGGGCAGCTCCCAGCATTGGTGCACTGTCTACACTGGCACTTTACAGCGCTGAAACTTGCTGCTCTCAGGGGTGTGTTTTTTCACACCCCTGAAAGTTGCAGCGCTGTAAATTGCCAGTGTAGACAAGCCCTTACTCACAAGCCTCCCCTCCTTGTCCTGAAAATATGAGGTGTTAACAGGACACTTCACTTTGAATGGTCCCTTAGAATATGTGCTAACTACTAAAACTTGTATTTAGCGGTGACCCTCTTATTACTTTCCCAACCCTGAGGAAGAGCTCTGTGTAGCTGAAAAGCTTGTCTCTCTCCCCAGCATAAGTTAGTCCAATAAAAGCACCTGGTCTCTCTAAAATCCTGTGACCGACACAACTACAATGGTATGTATTGTAGAGCATACAATAGTAATGTCACTGTGTTTGGGGTTTCTCTGATGTTGGCCTTCTCGAAAACAGGATTCTAAATATTCAGAATTTCAATTACTGAATATATGCATCTTAATTTTAGGAATCGTATTAAATTAAGAAATATCACCATTGTAGTAGAATACATACTATTAGAATAGTTGGGCATTTAGGAGTAGATTTTTCCATTTGAGTCATGAAAAATTGAATCTACTCCTTTTCATTGCTAATGCTCTTAGGTACCAGAAGGTTCCCCTCCCCTCCACCCCCAAGTATTATACTGAATCTATTTCCTGACTTTAAAATGGTAAAAAGACCAGATATTAATATGAGATTGCATGCAAAGGCTTTGTAGTGAAATAAATTCCTGACCTGTACACCTGGCTAAGTAGAAGAAGGGTTAATAATTTATAGTTATGTTTAACTGAGTGCTAGAATCATGCTTCTGAGCCAAAGAATTTGCCAAAGAAGTGGCTCTTAAAATGTACAAAGTAAACTTATTGTCAGGGTTAGTCTGACATATTTTCCACTCTCATAAAAACAACTAATTATATAACCTGCAATTTTAGAAGCTGTATACAACCAGAATACTGTGATTACAATGTTGTGAAGAATAAAAAAAATTCTGTGTAGAAACCAAACAGGTTAAATGGTCACTATGTATTCTAATAGCAACAGCAAAGCAAAGATTCATAACCCTTAGGATTTTCCAGCTTTTTGCCATTAATTTCTTGGCACTGTTCTGTAAACCTTTCATTATAGAAACAACCTAAGCACCTAGTTATGAAATCCTATATCTGCGCCAATCAGTGATGTTGTTTTGGAACTGTCAGCACTAATTGCTGTACATGGAGCGCCTTACAGCTAGGGATGAAACAACAAACAAAATCAATAATTGAACTGTTTTTTTTTTGTTTTGTTTTTTTAGTAATGGGAACAGATATTGGAATGCAGGTTGAGCAAATGATCTATTGAAGCCAAGAGCACAAGTTAATTGAATTACCCAGAGATTGTGCCATGTGTTACTCTGGAAATTAAGGACAGCATAGTAGCATGTTACTCTATTTACCTTTTAAAAACAGACTTCTTATAGTATCATCAGTCCCTATGCAAGATTAAGTTTTGTTTTCATTTAATACAATCCATTAAAAAAGTAAAATTGCACACCTCTACAGTTTTGTTATAGGCATATTGATCCCAGGAGATTTGAGACACAGAGGGGGTGAATTAATATATTTTATTGGACCAACTTCTGTTTGTGAAAGAGACAAGCTTTCATGCTGACTCTTTCCTTGCCAGGAAATCCAAAAAAACGATATCACCTCACCCACCTTGCCTCTTAAATAGCACTTGAAAATTCATTTTAGTATGTTTACAATTAGATTTTGTAAGATCACCATGTTCAAAACCCAGATTTAACAATTTTGTTCAGCACCAAAGTATTTTACTCGTACTTGTACAAAATTTACAACATTTAGGGACACATCCTGTCGTGTTAAGGTGATTTCAACACTCAGAGTGAAATCATGGCCCTGCTGAAATCAATGGGAACTGTGTCATTTATTTCAATGAGAGGATTTTTCACTGCATGCAATAATAGTTTTATGTCAATAAAAACCCAGGATAAAATCTTTAAAGAAAGAAAATAGAAAAGATGAGACTAAGTCCACCTACAGAGCTCCCTTTTTAGAGGATTTGATTCAGAAGTCTAAGCGTGAGATTTGAAACACCAAGATTCCGTTGAAGTAGGGCTTAAATTCAGTCAGAGCTGTCTGGAGTGGAGCTCCAGTAAATATTTTCAGACCCACAGGAGCCACGACATGCCCAATGGGGCTGAAGCCCTGAGCCCCAGGATGGCCCATGGGACTGAAGCCCCAAACCAGGGGCTCCTGGAAATACTCTGAGAATTTAGGCCCTGCCTTGAACCACAGGTTTCAAGCTCAGTGGAATTGACTTAGTTTACTGTAGGTAGGTTAGGGCACTATACAGTTAAAATAGTTTACTATAGGTAGGATCTTTTTATTAGGACATTTAACACACATGAGCTTGTTTTGGGGGGCTTTATGTGGGTCTCTAATATCCAACAATACTTGACTTCCATGTCACAAACTAGAAATCAGCGATAACACTCTTTCAACAATGTCCAGAGGTTAAACACAAAACCAAAAACAACCCACAACAGAAATGAGTAAAGATAAGAAGAGATTTTCATTTGAAAGAGGACTAGCCAAAGCAAATGAACGAGGTTCTCTAACCTGTTCTGGCCCCTAGGGTCATTCCAAAAGTACAAAGGAAGAGGAAATTGACCAGATCTCACTAGCCAAGAAGTCTGCTGAGTACTCAGCTGATGCTGAGTCAACATAGTTGGCTCCTACACTGACCCTACAGCCATGGCATGGCATGACATGACATGGCATGAGGTAGTGGGTGAGGATGTGGCCAGAGTGCTATAGAATTCCAGCCATTTTCAGCTGGCTGATAGCCCCTTGTACTAGATGATTCAATTTCAAGCAGCCATTCATGCTGGGAAAATGGTCTCATTTCTGCTAATTCATGTAACATAGTGAAATTTGTAATTAAAAGCAGGACAATTTTCAAGATTACAAAAATTTAATGTATATAATTTGTAATTTAAGTATGAACATATTTTTGCCCCTTTAATTGTGATTAACAAAGTTAGTGAAAGCCTGGACTGGAAAAAACCTCAACCTCACTTATTTTGCATTTTCACTTTCTAAAATTTATACAAATGTAAAGTTCCAATTTCTGCTTCACCTGAGTCATTAGCTTTACTCAGCAGAAACATTCTCCATAAACATATATACTTTGATTTGATTAATATAAGATTTAAGTATCTGAAAATAGCAGTAATTGTGATATTTGATATCATTTTGTAGTCTTCGACAACAAAACAATCGGACAAACACTTTGGTCTCTTGCCTTTTAAATTGATTCTCTCTTCATTGATGAAAGTACATGCACATCCTAGATCTCAGATCTCATTTTCTCCTGCTCACACCATTTGCTCCTTCCCACCTCTAACTACTCCTTTTGCTTCTTTATTGCTCTTTGTGTATTCTAGAATGTCACCCCTTATATTTCAAATAGTTCCCTACAACAGCTGGTTGAAATTTTTTTGATGGAAGAGTTTTCCATTCCAAAAATGCATTTTCATCTAAATAAAAACATTTTACAGGAATGTGTCAATTTCAAAAGTTTGAGGGGAAAGGTCAAACAAAATGTTTGTATCTGGCCCCATCAAAACTGACATGTTCCCGCTAAACATTTTGATTGCCAACGAACAAACAAAAAACCCCACACACCACTCAGAAAACTGTTCTGTACATTTTTCAACCAGCCCAATTTGGAATGAAAACGTATTTCAACATGTCAGAATTTCCTATGAATTCAGGTTTCTGACCAGATTTATTCCCCACTTTTAATTCATCAGTGGTCCTGTCTGACCTCCTCCTGCTTCCTCCATAAAATATATTTTTCCATGACTGTCATCCTTATTTTTCCTCACCAGTAATCTCCCTCACGTTTCTTCCCTGAACTGTTTTACGGTGCTCATCTATCTCAGCCCCAAATCGTGCAAAGGGACTCACCCACATGGGCCTTACCTCCATGTGGAATCCCACTGAAGTCAAATCAGACTTATGCAACATGTGTGTGGGCCCAGTATTTTAGATTCTTTAGGATAAAGCTTTCGTTCATTAAAAAAATGTTAATGATTTGGTTAAATGAGAGCTCAAGGAAAATATTGTCATCGTGAGAAGGTAAATTAATTCTTTGCATTGGTCTTCATTGCAGAGGATATTGGGGAAATTCCCACACCCTAGCCATTCTTTTTATGTGGCAAATCTGAGTAATTGTCCCAGATTGAGGTGCCAATAGAGGAGATTTTGGAACAAAATTGATAAATTAAAGAGTAATAAGTCACCAAGACCAGATGGTATTCACCCAAAAGTTCTGAAGGAACTCAAATATGAAATTACAGAACTACTAACTGTAGTATGTAATCTATCACTTAATTCAGCCTTTGTACCAGATGACTTGAGGGTAGCTAAAGTAATAACTATTTTTTTTAAAGGCTCCAGATGCAATCCTGGCAATTATGGGTCAGTAAGCCTAACTTTAGTACCAAGAAAATGGGTTGAAACTATAGAATCACAGAAGATTAGGGTTGGAAGAGAACTCAGGAGGTCATCTAATCCAAACCCCTGCTCAAAGCAGGGCCATGGCCAACTAAATCATCCCAGCCAGGGTTTTGTCAAGACAGGCCTTAAAAACCTCTAAGGATGGAGATAGTAAAGAACAGAATTATCAGACACGTAGATGAGCATATGTTGGAGAAGAGTCAACGTAGCTTTTGTAAAGGGAAATTATGCCTCACTAATCTATAAGCATTCTTTGAGAGTGTCAACAATTATGTGGGCTTGCAGAAAGCCTTTGATAGGTTCCCTCACCAAAGGCTCTTAACCAAACTAAACAATCATGCTATAAGAGAAAAGGTTCTCATGGATCAGTTACTGATTAAAAGACAGAAAACAAAGGTTAGGAGTAAATTGTCATGTTTTTACAATGGAGAGAGGTAAATTGTGGAGTCCACCAAGGATCTATACTGGGACCTGTGCTGTTCGACATGCATAAACATTCTGGAAAAGGGGATGAACACTGAAGTGGCAAAATTTTCAGATTAATACAGAAATTACTCAAGATTGGAATCTGCTTTGAATTTAACTAAGAGTTACAAAGAGTTCTCACAAAACTGGGTGAGTGAGCAACAAAATGGCAGATGAAATTCAATGCTGATACGTGTAAAGTAATGCATACTGGAAAAAGATAATTCCAACCATACATACAAAACAAAGGGATCAAAATTAGCTGTTTCTACTCAAGAAAGAGGTCTTGAAGTCATCATGGATAGTTCTCTGAAAACATCCACTTGTGCAGCAGCAGTCAAAAAAGCTAACCAATGTGTTAGGAACCATTAGGAAAGGGATAGATAATGATAGAAAATATCATAATTCCACTATATAAATCCATGCAACCCCCACAATTTGAATACTGCATGCAGCTATGGCTGCCCTATCAAAAAAGATATATTAGAATTGGAAAAATGTACAGAGAAGGGCAACAAAAATGATTAGGGGTATGGAACAGTTTCCATACTATAAGATTTAAAAAGCTGGGACATTTAGAAAAAAAGAGACAACTAAGGGGGGGAAGATGATAGAGGTCTATACAATCATGAATGGTGTTGAGAAAGTGAATAAGAAAGTATTATTTACCCCCTTCACATACACAAGAATTAGGGGTCACCCCCCCCAAAAAAAAATTAATAGGCAGCAGGTTTAAAACAAACAAAAGGAAGTAGTTCTTCACACAATGCACTGTCAACCTGTGGAACTTGTTGCCATGGGAAGTTGTAAAGTCCAAAAGTATAACTGGATTCTAAAAGAATGTAGACAAGTACAGAGAGGATAGGTCTATCAATGGCTAGTAGCCAACTATATCTACTGTCCATGTCTAGGCACCCCTAAACTTCTAACTGCCAAAATCATCTGGCACTAACCACTGTCAGAGACAGGATATTAGGCTATATGGACAAGTGGTCTGACCCAGTATGGCCATTCTTAGCTGACTTTTTGGAAAAAGTACGTAACTCTGTTGAAGAGCATTTTTATAAAATGAATGTACACTGATTATTAAGATGATATTAACTCACAATTTTGAATTACAGTTGAACAAAGAATTCTTGAGATTTATTCTATTTCTGGACCCTGATTACACAGCAAGATAAAAAAAACAGCAGAAACAGGTACAATATCTTTTTACTGCTAACAGTTTAGCGATTAAGGAATTAAATGCCCTGAAGGATTGTTAATGGAACATGCAGCATCTTGTACCAATGCTCCATTTTTGCCTTTGGCATGTATTACTACCTTCCTTCTGCATGTGGGAAAAGATGAAAAATCAAGGGTCATCTTGTGTTAGTGTGTTTACTCAGGCAAGAAGTCTCATTCAAGACAATGGAACTACTTGTCTGAGTAAGTGGATGTCAATCTGATCCCAAGTGACTGGCGTGACTTGGCCAGTGGGTCTACTGGATTAAAGATAGTGATGGGAATTAGGAGACATGACTTCTATTCCTCTCTAACAACTAGTGATTTTCTGAGCTTCCATATTCCTGTCAGTAAAACAGGGCTATCAATGTTTACTATCATCACAGGGTATTAAGAGTGCTAAATGTATTCTCTTGTGAAGTGTTATGTACTATTAGAGCTATTCAGGGCAAAGAAGGGAATAGAATTTGGGAGTATCAGGCTCCCACTAGTGTGTTCATTCTTCTAGAATGTGATTTTTCAAAGGAGCCCAAGGGAGTTTGGCACCCAGTTCCCCTAGAAAAATCACATCAATTGACCAATAGTCTGTAACAGACTGTTACCTCCACTTCATCAAGAAGTCATACCTCCTTCATTCTGAGTAAAAGTGTACATGCAACAGTTTCCATTTTGTTGCAAACTTGAAAGCCACTCAGTTCCATTAAAAAAACAATTCCTGACATATATTTTCCCTAAATAGAAGTAAAATAAAATAATCTATTTGCCATACATTTATCGCAATCTACTTCTGTCCTTTAATTAATGTCTGAAATTTATATTAAAATGAATTATGAATTCTTCAGCTTTAATTATTCTGCAAGAAGGAGCATCTGATCGATTCTCATTAATTTTAATAAACTCAATATATATGTATGGAAACATCAGATGTTTTACTATGCTTAACATTCCTGGCAAACTTTGAAGAGTATACAGAGATACACACAGAGTACATAAAAGAAAAAATCCCACAAAAGACAGCCCTTGAGCAGAAGGGTCCTCTGGGATCTCTTAGAGAGAAACAGGAAGCCACTGATGAGCAGCCCACCTACTTTTTCCTGTTGTGGCTTGCAGATGAGATAATATCACTTCATGAGTGATGCTATCTAAGGTAGATGATAGACTGAGTAATTTCAATTTGGCCACCTTGTGTCATCCGTTACCATGTGGTCACCAATCAATGCACCCAGAGCAGTTTCATTGTCATATGCAGTTCAGTACCCAGACTGACAAGGATCCAAGAAATGTGAAGCATCTAGCTACTCTGTTTTTCCACCACAACTTGCTCAAGAATGGAAGATGGATACTGGAGGACAGTTGGACAGATTGCATAGCGTTTGGTTTTGGTTTTAATGACGGGTAACAAGTTTCTTTATGAAAGCTGGCAACCTGCCATCCCTTACACAGGCACTGAAAATTTCCACCACTAATGGACACAGTCCTTCCTTAGCCTTTGCTAGACCTGACAGACATGTGATCAAGACACAAGTTGGGACAGGAAGTAATACCAACACTTCTGGTAGCATAGTGAGCATTAATAGCATGAACTCTAATTAAGACAATTTTGCCTTTGTCCCTTTTAGTTATGACCCTGCAAGCACACCACAGACAGTTCCTTTTAAATCCACTTGATTTTTATCTGGAAAATAATGATTCCTTGCACCAGGAGAAACATCAACCACTGATTAAAGACAGCTTGGATTAAGCAGGTTGTTCAATACTCATTTTATTACTTGGCCATGTACATTTATTTAGATGTACAATATTAGTCTAAAATTTATAACAATTTTAAAATCTGTTAATTTATGTTGTACCTATACTGTACACCTAGCCACCGGCATTTAAAGGTTCTCCTGATCAAACTTTCTAGTTTCCACATATTTTTTCTGAGGTACACTTTCCTCCCCCTCTCCCCCACAAATCTTTTCTTTAGACCACCCTGTCTGAAAATTTCTGGAACTGTAACATTATGTTTTCCGTCAGTGCCAGACTGTTTAAAGCCCCCGTGGCTCCTTTTACAAAGGCTTCATCTAGCTGTGGAATCCTTCTTCAAAAGCTTCACAGCACAGTGGGACAGTGGCTCCCTTACAAGAGTTCACAACACTTGTAAGCAATTCTCTATCTCTCTCCACTGCTATCCCTTCAGAGATAGCTGCATAAAGGAGGGCTGCCTCTCACAAAGATTGACACTGTATAGCCACTCTGTTTTTTTAATGTTTTTTTGATTAATGGAATTTGTAAGTATGGTGGGTGATACCACATTTAAACTGTGGAATCTGCATATACTGTAGTTGCAATATTAACTCATATATGCTATTGTATGGCAAACAGTCCCTCATTCCCACCCCTGAAAACTTGCAATGTAAAAATAAACATCATTTTGGACGGTTTTATAATACTGGTATATGGAGTATGTACAGTAGGATATATATTGCCATATGGTGACCATTAAGTACAGTAGTAGACAGAAACTTTCATTTTCCTCCTTCTTGTAATCCTCCTCTAATTGTTCCTCTCTGATGTTAGCATTCTAGCTTCTAGGAAACTCTCTCATACTATAGATTGATTCTGCACTTGTTACATGATGTAATGTGGTATGCACACCCTGTCCTCCTTTGGGGAGTGGCAGGGTTGTAATACCACTGCGGTTACACCGACTTCCTGATAGTCTTTAGGCTGAAATTAGAATGGCCCAAAGGCCAGAGACAATATGGCAGTCCTTGGGGTCAGGGTAGTGCAGGCCAACGGCCAGAGTCAATTACAGCAGCCCTTATGGTCTGGTCAGGGCAGCGCAGCCCAGCAGCCAGCACCCAGGGGGCCACCAGTAGGGGGGGCAGTAGCCCAGATAGGGGGCGCTGGGCCCACCCAACTCCACTGGGCTCCAATCCAGGGCCCTAACAGTAGTGGAGTGGTCTGCCACTGGGTAAGCAGGGAATCCCACCAAAACATGCTGACCTCACTCAGGTGGGAAGACACCACTTGCTCATCCTCCCTGGGTCACTTCCTACTGTGTTTCCAGAAGCTTCAGTCCATAGGGCATTGGGGTTTCCGGGCTCCTCAGTATGGATGATTCACTGGGGCTTCATTGGCCACAGTCCTTTAGTCCGATTATCAGGATCTCTGACTCCTGGAGGAAAGAGCTGTGACAGCTCTTCAGCTGAAGCCTCTGCCAAAGGTCCTTCCCCTCTGGTGGTCAGCCTAGAATGAGCTGGGCTGCTCCCATTTATACTGAGGCAGCAGTTGGAGCATGTCCAGCACAGCCTGAGGGGCGGGACTTCTGCCGCCCAGAGCGTGGGGTTAACCCTCTCTTATCCAGTGTGTGGTATGCACACCCCATCACACATGTGTTAACATTAATGGGAGTTTCACCAGAGTAAAGTCTATATTAAGATTGCCCCACAAAACTGATCAGTATAAAGTTTCAACAGTTAATAACTAGGTTAGATATAATCACTGTACATAGGTTACATTTAAAAATTAATTCATTCTACTGAGTTTACCCTTCTAATGCAATTTTATCAAATATATATGTATTTCCTCACTGGCCTTCATTAGACTTGATGGGTATGGATTTTCCGAGAAACTAAACTGTCAGCTATACATAACTAAGTGAAAGTGACCAATTCCTCTTATCAGAATGTTTTATTAAAATCTGCATTTTTGATGGGGGAGGGAGAAGGAGCAGAAGGCAGAGAGTAGTAAGAAGGAAACAGGGTTAGACACAGCAGATTATAATGATATCTAACAAGGAAATTTCACTTGGCTTTGAAATTCTGATTTAGACAAACAATAATTTGATTTCTATATTAAAATATTCAACTAGTTAAGTTGATTTCACTGCCATAAGTAAAAGTTTTCTAACTTTTCATAATTAGACAGCTACCTCCTTATGTTCTGCTGTGTTAGTTTAGTGATTTGACTAAGTGATGATTTCATTCTAATATTGCCATTAACTTGTCACCTTATTTTGACCTCAATTTGATAATTGTATTGTTTAACCCTTAGCTAACTTAGCATGCTATAACAGTTCAGTCTTAATGATGTTTTCTTGATTTTATTTTTAGTAGCTTTAGTAAAAATATATAAAAGTTATCTTAAGTCATATTTCTTTCAGTAAACAACTCAGTCAAACAACAAACCATTGAGAATCTTTGGTGGATATCAGTCAATCTACCTAGGAGCCTCATTTCCCAGCTCTAAATTAATAGTTAATTTCTCGTACCTAAATAGTTTGGGACATGCTTGCTTAAGAGATCACCTATCTCTGCATACAATGTTGCCACAAAAGAGACCCTCAAGCTGGGGAAGCCTCAGTATATATGAGAGGAAAGTTACTGACACTATTTTCCATGAGAGGTCCTGGTCTTTGGAATTCAGCATCCTTTTTTGGGTCCAGAATTGTCCCTTTGTTGACCTTTAGAGCACCCTGTTAAGCCCATGCATTTGGTCAGGCATTAGAGAGGTTCAGCTAGTGGCATCTTTTGCTGGGAAATTAGGGTTTTGTAGACAGGTTTCTTTTCTGCCAGGAGACACTATTGGTTTGCTATGCTGCTTTTATAATCTTTGTTGGACAGCTTTTGTTTTGTTTTAGTTTGTCAGGAGTGCCTAGATGCTGGGGCAGGTGATCTTTTATGTTTTATATGTTGAAACTAAACTAAAATGTACATATCTCACTTCTATGTCCTTTATTTAAGGAACTCCTTAGTAACTGGGAGCATAATTATACATTCAATTATTACAATATCACAGTTCATAAAGATAATATATCATTAATTTTACACTAGAATAACTTCATTGACTTCAATTGAGTCATTTCTGCTTTATATTTGTGTAAGTCAGACCAGAATCTGGCTCAAAGTATTTGGCAACAGAGGGAATTGGACAGACTGTTAACAAATCAAACTTCAGATACTTGCTCCTTGCTAGTGATCAAATACTCATTATGTACAAGTGATGAAGATAAAAAGAAATACTGAGTAACTGCCCATTCAGGCTATGTCTACACTTGGATACTGGGGGTGTGATTCCCAGCTTGAGTAGACATTCTGGCACTAGCTCTCATTGACTTAGTATGCTAAAAATAGCAGCGTAGCTGTGTGTAGCCCCAGCAGCAGGTGCTAGCTGCCTTGAGTATATATCCACTGGGCTTTGGGGAGGTTTGTACTTGGGATGGCTAGCCTGTGCTGCCACTGTCCACGCTACTGTGACTACAGTAGACTTTCTAATACACTAGCTCACCCTGAAATAGTGAAAATATATCTATTTGAGCTAGGAGTTATACCCCCACCTTCAAATGTAGACATACCCTCAATGAGCACTGTCCATTCTAGGCACTTAATTGAGGTGGGGTCTTGAAGAGAAAAAATGTGATCATGGTATAAAGACTATCAAAATGCATAGACACATGGGGGCTGGGGGGAATTAAGCTTGCACAATCAACTTTAATTCTAGCTTTTCCTAAATTCTGAGTGCTTGACATTGCAAACTTAATTAAGTTCTTTTAATCTTCTTTTTAAAATGGAATTGAACAATATACAGAATTAGGTGTTGCAATATAAGTTTTGCTCAGGTACCAGCTATGAAGTCTCATCCAAACCTATTTTCTAATATTTTATGTAAACTTGCTGAAGTCATAATGTACAATACAGTGCTCCGCATTATAATGTCAGCATGAACTGCTTGTAAAGTAATTGATTTTACCATGGTCTTACCATGAAATTCATTAATTTCTTGCCCTACGTAGATGTCAACATTTTAATGCAGAGCACTGCACACATTTTCAGTTACTGCATTGAACTTACTCATCTATTTTACTGTAAAACAAACAATAGTAATAAATGTTTAGAAACACAGCCAATGACAACATGACAATAAATTAACATAATGGGTCTGTTTTGTGAAACCAATACCTACTCTGTGTTGTTTATTCATGACCCCATGGCCAAAGGATTCTAGACAGTATGCAGGTGAAGGTGGCTTCTGCATTTCATTTCAATTCAAATGTCTTTAATAAGGTGGTATGAATTTCTGAAGGTCCCAACCTATACCTGTTCAAGCCACCAATCAGTCCCTTGAGGCAATTCTAACAGCAGATTCAAAAGAATGTGACTATGGGGAAGCTGCAAGAGCGAATACAAGAGAGGACCTGTAAAAAGACCTGTTCCAAAGAGGATGGATCTAGACTGTTCTCAGTGGTAGCAGATGACAGAACAAGGAGCAATTGTCTTAAGTTGCAGTGTGGGAGGTTTAGGTTGGATATTGGTGATATTTTTCCTAAGAGGGTGGTGAAGTACTGGAATGGGTTACTTAGGGAGGTGATGGAATCTCCATCCTTAGAGGTTTTTAAGGCCCTGTCAAGGTTCCTTCCCTTCTCTGAACTCTAGGGTACAGATGTGGGGACCTGCATGAAAAACCCCCTAAGCTTATTTTTACAAGCTTAGGTTAAAACTTACCCAAGGTACAAACTATTTTACCTTTTGTCCCTGGACTTTATTGCTGCCACCACCAAGCGTCTAACAAATATAACAGGGAAAGAGCCCACTTGGAAACATCTTTCCCCCCAAAATCCCCCCAAGCCCTACACCCCCTTTCCTGGGGAAGGCTTGATAAAAATCCTCACCAATTTGCATAGGTGAACACAGACCCAAACCCTTGGATCTTAAGAACAATGAAAAAGCAATCAGGTTCTTAAAAGAAGAATTTTAATTGAAGAAAAAGTAAAAGAATCACCTCTGTAAAATCAGGATGGTAAATACCTTACAGGGTAATCAGATTCAAAACATAGAGAATCCCTCTAGGCTAAACCTTAAGTTACAAAAAGACACAAAAAGAGGAATCTACATTCCATTCAGCACACTTTATTTTATCAGCCATTTAAACAAAACAGAATCTAACGCATATCTAACTAGATTGCTTACTGACTTTTTACAGGAATTCTGACCTGCATTCCTGCTCTGCTCCCGGCAAAAACAACACACAGACCAAAAGAATCCTTTGTTTCCCTCCTCACTCCCCAGCTTTGAAAGTATCTTGTCTCCTCATTGGTCATTTTGGTCAGGTGCCAGCGAGGTTGTCTTAGCTTCTTAACCCTTTACAGGTGAAAGGGTTTTTCCTCTGGCCAGAAGGGATTTGAAGGCGTTCACGCTTCCCTTTATATTTATGACAAGCCCGGCTTGACAAATCCCTGGCTGGGATGATATAGTTGGGGTTGATCCTGCTTTGAGCAGGGGGTTGGACTAGATGACCTCCGGAGGTCCCTTCCAACCCTGAGATTCTATGTTAGTCTCTAGGATGCCACAAGTACTCCTTTTCTTTTTATGATTCTAAAGGCAACCACCCACATTACTTATTAATTATCAATATTATTATGTTTGTTCACTGGATCTTGGATGTGTTTTTCTAAAAGCTTTTTCCAAGATGAGGTGTCATTTTCTGCCCCTTAATTTTCCTTGTGTTCATTCTCCCATGAGAAAAATACACATGCAACTAACAGGAGCTGTTCATTACTCAGGCTAAGATGACAGTTGTGCTGTAAAAGAGGATTGAAAGAGGCATTTCAAAAACTGCAGTACCATCATCGGCTTCTACAGTGAGTGTGTGTGACAGATATCTACTGACTGACTAGTCTCAAAGCACACTCTCCTCTTTTGCTGCTTTTTATACTACTAGGTTTATTTATATAACTTACAGGAAGATTTTCCCTAAACCTTCACTTTTGTTTCTTCACCTTAGGCCTGATTCATAGCCCATTATAGTCAACGGAATGACTCCCACTGACTTCAGTGCTCTTTGGATCATGCCGCTTACCCAAGTAAAGGAGAAGGCATTCTCCACTGTATATATTCCTCAACACCATGAATATTCTGATTTGACTTTGTGCCTCTACAGTGAGGGAGTTGTGTGTATACACACACACACACACACACGGCATAGTTAGGAGTGTCCACAAACTCTTTAACTCTTTTTCACCCTTAACAAGGTTATGTTTCATGCTCATATGTTTTTGCATTTTGCTTTTACATATTGACCCTGAAAATCAGGAAGCAACAGTGGTGTTAGATGGAGTCTCATCAAAGAGGAAACAGACTGAATTGGTAACGTATTTACTAATCACCACATCAACATAAAGACAAGTGCATAGTACTACACATAGTAGTATGGAAGGAAAACAAAATCAAATGCACAATTACAACATAAGGAATAACTGGCGAGGCAGTAGTGCTCCTGAAAAGGATTGCTGGGTGGTGTGGGGCGGGGGGGGGGGGGGTGTTATAGTGGATCACAAATTGAGCATAAGCCAACATGATGCAGTTGTGAAAAGGCAAATATTCTGGGATGTATTATCATTCTGGGTATGTTACAAGGAATGTCATATGTAAGACACAGGACGTAATCGTCCTGCTCTACTCGGCATTGGTAAGGCCTCAGCTGGAGTACTGTGTCCAGTTCTGGAGTGCCACACTTTAAGAAAGATGTGGACAAAATTGGAGAGAGTCCCTTGGAGAGCAACAAAAAGATTTAGAAAAACCTGACCTCCGAGGAAAAGTTAAAAAAGAAACAAACTGAGCATGTTAAGCTTTAGAAAAGACGATTGAGGGAGGACCTGATAATATGCAACTTCAAATATGTTCTGTCCTCTTATAAAGAGTAGAGTGATCAATTGGTCTCCATCATTACTAAAAGTAGGGAAGGGAATTTGAAAATAGCCCCCACTTCACACACAGAGTCCCCTGTCCTCCCCAAAGAGGCACAAGGCAGAAATCCAAACACGGCTTTCACCGCTGAGCGCCAAAATACATGTCATTTTTTTCCTGAGGTAATTTCTAGCCGTAAGGAAGTCATTTAGAGCAATTGCAGCCCCAGCGCCTTAAGCTAAGCATCTTTCTCCTGTAAGAAATGCTATCTAATTACACTGGCAAATAAGCAGCACTCTCAAATTGAATTTCTTGTGATAGTAACATGTGATGACATTTAGTAATATTTATTTCTTTGGGTTTATTACTGTTACAAGTACAGTGAGATCTGTACAAGAAACCACCATTATTTTACAACCTCCTGTCTTCAGATTACCCAGAAGGAAATATGGTCAGGCTTTATGCTCCCCTTTCCCCTTTTTGGGTGTAGTGAAGAGTATTCAATGGGGAATGGTAAGCCTCCTCCAAACATTAGACTATTCTGAGTTTTTCCTAGTGGGCCATAACATCCCCTGGTACCCTCAGAATTAAGGGAAAGGTGGTTTAGAGCTAACTTCTCCTGGCCTGCTGAGCCTGCGTCCATCATAAACTTAGTATGTACCCTAATACCACAATAATAGAATGATCAGATCCCTGAAAAAAAAAAGTAATCCAAGGCTCTTTGCCAGCATCTGCAGGTAGTGGCCTAGTATTAGAGATAAGCCCCCCAAATCTGATCCAAACACTCTTAATTAGAACAAAACAGAGCTGATCATTTGGGGGAAAAAAATCTTTAGAAACACTCATTTACAGTGGTTGCCATTAACAAAAAGTCAGTATTCACCAACAGTTCTTCACAATGGTATCTGAGGCATCTCAGTTATTCTCTTGAGTAGACAGTCCTGCATACTGCCGTCCAGTACCCATAGGCAAAAGATGATTTTAAGGTCTACTGCCTTACTGTGTGTCTTCAATTGCAGTGAAAATGTGTGTATGATAGATTGATTATTCAAGACGAAGTGTAGAAGAGTTCTCATGGGTATTAGATATCATTACGCCAGAAAACTAAACAACTTTTTTTTTTTAAGATGAACCTGCAAGATGGAACATAGTCATGAGCACACAACTGAACTTATGGATATGATCAGTAGTTCACTAGAAAGCACGTTCATAGGTAATAGTAGCCCACCAATGAACTTATTCTACTGGCTCATAAGCACCATGACAGTTTGCTGTGTCTACTATTCCTTGTCACCATTTCATACAATTTTGCTTGCTCGGAACTAACTGCACATTTAAAGTAAACAAAAACCTGGTGTTGCCTTATTCTATATTGCATACCTTTCTGACTCCTCAGTATTAGCAAGGAAGGGAAAGTAGCATTACAGCAAATGCAGATGATCATCAGGATTCAGAAAAAGTGCTGTCATTGTCCTATTCCTCGCTCTCTCTCTCCTGTCTTTCCCTAACTCTACACCCTCCATTGTTTTCCGAGTAGCTTCTTTGATTTCGTTGACTTTTGCTTTTGTGAAGCTGTTTTGTTTTGACTTTTGTGAAGCTGTTTATCCCATTCTAAATATAACAGGGTTTCAGGAAGTATTCTCTTCCATTTCTCTCTCCAGTAACATTTGTGTGACAGATGGTACAAATGACCAACGTAGAGAGAGTTGCTGGACTAATGTAAAATGATACTGCTGACATATTGATATTTCATCAACTGACAACAATGTATGATTAGTGAGAATAACTAAGTCTGAAAATAAAAATTGCCGTGCCCAGATTTCTGAGTTTTTTAGAGAGAATCTGAAAAGCAAATTCTTTCCTCCCCCTCTCCTAGTCACCCTTCCTTTAAAAAGAAAAAAATCTTCTTCATATACTTTCTACCTCGCCCTTGAGAACCCAGATATTTGAGAATCAGATCACAGTCACTGTTTCCTTCTTTTCTTCTCTTCCTTTCTACTAGGAGCACAAATTCCTTAGTGGCTTACTGTTCCTAACTAACCTGCTATTTAGATTCTTTATTCTTGGGAACAAAGGGAGACTGTTTTTGTGTGTAGAACATAACTAATGAACATATTGCCTCAGTTTCCCCACAGTGGCTTATTTTCCCTCTGGTTGTTTGAATGATTTGGTGCTCCAACCACATTAAAAATTCACTTTCCTGACATAACAAAACATCAAAATGAAAGAAAATATAGTCATTGCCAGTTCGGGGCCACAGTCTTCTTTCCAGGATCTATACGGTCTTCCTCCATGATGTAGGGGAGCAAAAAGTGAGCCTTCCTCCTACTGTCTCAGACAGCCCTGAACTAGAAACCCTAAATAAGAATGTGTACACACACACACACACACACACGCACACCTTTGAGCCCATATCACTTCTCTCATTCCAGGCTAAAATGTATTTTTCCTGTTTCCAACACAACTGTATGTCTTTCTCCTCATATATAGGTTCATTCCTGCTTATGCAAGGCTAATAACAATAGTAATTTACCCTCCATAAGCTAAACAATTCCTTTGTCTCCTGCTTCTTCAGGCCTCAGAGAACGTACCTGCACCCTGGGGAACTTCTTCAGACTTTTCTCTCTGACTCTTCCACAGTTGTCTTGATGAGAAACCCCACTCCAGGCCTTCCTTCATCCCTAGTTTCTTTTCTGACTGAGAAACAGGCCCTGTCTATTATCCTGCTGGTCCCTTCCCCTCCTCCCTGCCTCCAACAAGGTTTGTTCTCAGGCATATGCCTTGGCTGTGGACTGACCAACAAAATGCCATGCATGTAACAGGAGTGCTGATCTGTGCTTGCTCTTGAAAGGTCAGTGCATCCTACTATGCCATTCATTTACAATTCCTCTTCCCAGCCCATGGGTGATAAAGCATTAAATAAGCAGCATCAGCAAAGGTAAAAACTTGCTCCTCAAACTGAAGCTGGGAAAATGAACCTTTGAGCACAAGACCCAGACCAACCATGTCTTCTGTGATTTTTTCCATTTTCATTATGTTCCACAGTTCTGAGACTGAGTTTTTCCTCAGATCTATGGCAATTGTATCTACAGCCAAGACACAAGTAAAGCATCAAAAAAAAGAAAAGGAGTACTAGTGGCACCTTAGAGACTAACCAATTTATTTGAGCATAAGCTTTCCGATGAAGTGAGCTGTAGCTCACGAAAGCTTATGCTCAAATAAATTGGTTAGTCTCTAAGGTGCCACTAGTACTCCTTTTCTTTTTGCAAATACAGACTAACACGGCTGCTACTCTGAAACAAGTAAAGCATCAAGACTACTAAAATTCCCCCAGAAAGATGTGAAAAATTGAACTAAGCTATGTCTAAATCTTGTAAATTCTTTCTGTGTAACATCTCTGTGGCTTTCCTGCACACCCAAACAGCTAAAATGGTGTCTAGGCTCTCGTCATCTCACATCTTAATTACTGCTGCATCCTTTTCTCTGTCCTTGAAAAATTCAGTCGTGCCTCTCTCCAATTCATTCAGAATGCTGCTGCAAAGATTATTTCCTACCCCTCACTTTGCATCCTTCCACATTAATTTTCGTGCTGTCTCCTATGCTCCCTGTCATGCTTGGGAAAAGTTCCCCATAATCATGAGATCGATATTGTCTCATGGTTTCCTTTACTCCCCTGTCAGTCTGTCTGTATCTATCTGTTGTCTCTGGTCTTATACTTAGATTATTGTAAGCTCTTTGGAGCAGGGATTTTGTGTTCTGCGTTGGTACAGTGCCTAGCACAACGGGCTCCTTCTCCATGACTAAGGCTTCTAGGTGCTATGGTAATACAATAATAAGCAATAATAAAATAAATAAATAAATAATAATAATAATGAACTTGCAAGTGTTTTTTTCTGGAATTGTATTTTATCTTGGTTGCATAAATTGTACAATGACATAAAATGGCCTAAGAAGCTTATTGTAATACAATAAAATTAAGCTAGTGTCCAGTGTGCCTAGACAGCAACAGGAAAGGTAAACAGGACAATAAAATATTTATATTTATTAAGTTTCGTAAACTAACTTTATCAAATCATTACTGCCGAAGAGAAGAAGGTTTGCTCAGTGCACACTGAGAATACATAGAGGGTCAAATACTGGATTGGTGATGGCTGGTGCAAACTGCATTTCCCTTCGCCATCTACCCCATTGTGTATCAAGGGGATTCACCCAGAGGATATGCAGATTTTAAAAGGCCACCCTTACCGGGGATTCCACTGGTGTGGACAATTCTAGGTTCCACTGGAGGCAGTGAGATTCTGTCAAGGAGACTTCTCCTGCAATGTGGCAAAGCAAGAATCTGGACTATTAATTTCTGTTCTATTTAGAAGACAGATGAACCTTAAAATTCCTTGTAGACATATGTTTTGTTGTAAGGGATGACTGACTGGACAATGTACCTTGTCTTTGTCCTCCAAAGAAGATAAAATGCAGAACTGTTTAAAAAAAAAAAACACACACCATGGCCCATACGCACCAGTAGGAATAATTACTAAATCTTAAAAATATGAAAAAATTTTCCTCATTCATTGCCTTGAACTTTTAGTAGCTGCATAATCTTAAATTTCCCTATTGCAGTAAGAAAAGGAGTACTTGTGGCACCTTAGAAACTAACCAATTTATCTGAGCATAAGCTTTCATGAGCTACAGCTCACTTCATCGGATGCATAAAGTAGAAAGTACAGTGAGCAGATTTTATATACACACAGACCATGAAAAAATATACATTGTAAGGAGAGTGATCACTTAAGATGAGCTATTACCAGCAGGAGAGTGGGGTGGGGGGAGAGAAAACTTTTTGAAGTGATAATCAAGGTGGGCCATTTCCAGCACATTTCCAGGAGTTAACAAGAAAGTCTGAGGAACAGTGGGGGGGCATTGCAAAAAAAATTTTGCTTGAGGAAAGACAAAATTAAACAACAATATGGCTACTACATATAAAAGAGGGGAAGACTCATGGATCATGAATGTAAACATCATAATATTTGCTTTTCTGCTGTCTGAGCTTAACCTTAGCTTACCCAAGAGAAGACATTTGCCACTGATAGATTATTCACATTGTGTCAAATGACAGTAATCAAGTAATTTATTAACAGAAGAGTTCAACTGTTTCTCAGAACAATAGCATTTAATAGGCAATAACTCAACTCATACCATTCATATTAATAGCAACTGAAATGAAAAAAAAGACAATGTAAGTGGAGCTGTTTGTTGATTGGGTAAACAACATATATAACATATAGTAATTGATATATTATTTATTTACCATTAAATTTGTTCTATACAGTCTGTAGAGAAAGATATCCAGGGAATAGCAGGAGAAAAGCTGCCTCCAGCATAGGACGATTATTGAGATACCCTATCTGCAAATAAAGAATACCCCAACATGATTGTTTTCTGCATGTGACATGGGATCAGACTGAAATTAAAGGGCCAATTTTTCAACCAATCCACTCGTTTTGTATCACATCATTCCCCATCTTCTCATTTCTGCCAACAACGACAGTTTTGACTGCCTGTCCACTTGCACAAACAACATCATGACCTGGTTCGTGCAGCCTGTTATGCATGGATCATTCTCTTTGAACTGAGGCCAGTGCCAAACCTCTTCAAATCACTTTATAATTTATATATGAGTGGAGAAAGATCAGCACCTGAAGGGACATAGCACATTAGAGGATAAGTCACAGATTTTATGGTTCTTCTCTCCCCCGCCCCCAATGCATGTGTATTTCCAGTTACATTATGCCAATAGACTGCTATTGCTTACATCCCTTCTGACTCATCTTGTTCAACTGCTGTTTATTGAGTAACATGGTCCAAGAAGAATCTGTGGCATAGACTGAGTCCAGCAACTGAATGACGGATAAGGTAAGCCTATTCTTGTATCTGGCCACCAGTCAGCAGAAAGTAAAACTACGGATAACATTGCCAACTCAGACTAAGTAGGTACACCAATCTGACTCTGCCCCACAATGTTTCAACCTAGTAAAAGTAACTTAACTGCAATAAAGTAATTATAACCAAAGGGAAATGTCAGTGCACTGCATGCTGGTTGTACCCTGTGCTTCCACTTCCATCTGTTATTGTTTGGCTGCTGTCCAGTTTAATTGACTGGGGAGCAAAAGAAACAGAAAAATTTGGCATTAGTTTGAGTGTACATTGTATTATGTGGAAATTTTAGAAACTTCTCCTGCATTTCTTCATGCCACATTTATTTAAATTCACTTTGTAGTCAAGGCACAAGGCAGATTGTTTGAGAGAAGATTACTGCTGAAGGTAATAGTTTTTTGTTTGTTTGTTTCCGCTAAGACATAAATTGTCTGATTGTAAGAGCTCCTGCACAGTGAAAACACAGGGAGTTATTACTGAGTGTTCCACTGAAAACGTTAAAGGATTCTCTATCATATTATTTGCTGAGTAAACAGAAACTCTTTGTACAGGTTCTGTACAATCAGTTGATGAGAATAAGTCTCTATGGTTTCTAGGGCTGTGCCAGAATATGAATTCCAATAAGGATTGGCTGAGTTCTGGCCCAGATTCTGTTATTCATATTCCAATACATTTTTTTCTACTATAAATTCAAAGCAGGAGCAATCAGGAGGTGATGCTGCTCCCTGCTTCTTGCATTTGCATCGTAATGAACAACTTTCTTCTCCCCCCGTCTTTCTCATGGCCAGTCCTGGGGCAGAGGGAAGAAAAGTTAGGGCCCTAGTAATAGCACCAGTCACTTCTCCCTTCCTTGTTACAGTCAAACAATGCCATGTCTACTTGCCATTTGTGTCCCACTCATTTCCCCAGTATCAGATCCCACTATGCCTCAGCAGTGAATTCAGGAACCCTGGAGGACTGCAGGCTGAAGCTGTGTTTATGGCTTCCAGAGATGCTGAGTGTCTCAATCCTCACTCTTGCCACCTGTGGCAAATTGCCAGCACTACTATGATGGGTCTTGCGCTCTCTCTTCTTGTGTGTGTGTGTGGAAGGGGGGGTGTTCAGGGCACCATTTCTTGCCACTGAACTGGCGTATTAACTGCCCCACTAGTGTCCTAGAGGAGGGGAGTGGAGAGCTGAGGGAGGGACCCAGGCCCTCCCTCTACTCCGGGTCCCAGTCCAGGGGCCCTAGGGATAGCGGTAAACCACTAGAGCTAATGGTTCCTTCCCCGGGCTACTTCCCTCTCCTGCCCTTCAGCTTGTGGGGCTTCCTGCCCTCCCTCTGCACAGACCAGGTGTCCCTTTACCTAGGGTCTTGGACTTCTTAACCCACCACTGCACTTCTGCAAACTCTCCTCTGCTTCCCTCCAAACTGCTCTCTGCTCCAACACCAATCCACTCTACTTCAACTCCTCCAAACTGCTCTCTGCTCCAACACCAATCCACTCTACTTCAACTCCTCCAAACTGCTCTCTGCTCCAACACCAATCCACTCTGCTTCAACTCCTCCTCCTGCCTGATTGAAGCGGGGGGGGGGGGGGAGGTTTATCATGTGACTGGCTTCAGGTGCTCTAATTGGCTTCAGGTGCTTTAATTAATTTATAGCAAACTTTCTTCCCTCTACAGGGAATAAGGCTCCCTTCTGACACTTTCCTGCTGCCCTCTGACCATGCTGTATCACACACCCGAAAACTAAAATAAGCGTAATGATACTTTAAGTTTATTTTGATTAGGGATTCTATACCAAAATTTCTCTACTGCTGTGTTGATTGAGCATCTGCCCTATAATTTTCAGAGATGGTGCCCATTTGGGAGAGGATTGCCAAGCCTGTGCGTTGTGGATATTGATGCTCTAGTTTTATATATCTTAAATGTTCAGACAAGCACCCACAACTGGAGTGATGTTTAAAAAAAAAACAGATTTAAATAAATGAAAAATGATCATGTGGCAGCACCAGAGTGAGATGCAGACAAAGGGAACGCTAGCTCTGCACCATGTCCCTTCTTGCTCTTTCCGGTCTGCTCAGAAGCACATCCTCCAGTGTTCATGGGATTTGAGCTCCACAGAATTGAGAAAATGGGACCAGACTCATGGATGGTTGGGAATGGCCACTCTACAGGACATTCATTGCCCCTTCAGCCCTCAACCCTCCAGGCCAAATGGGCACAAGACCAAGATGACAGAGCCAGCGTCAAATGTATGTTTCCCCTTTAACTGAAGCCTCACTGCCCTCCAAAGAATAGCAGTATAGAGCTATGCTGCCATAAAAATCTGCGGAGCCAGGAGGGATACAGTATGGAGGTTCATAGGCCTTGCCATAGGTGTTTTTCCGCAACTGCAGGGCTTGAGAGCCAAAGCCTTTGTCACTTCTGACTGAGGCAAACCCTTCCTGCCTAGAGATTTGAGCTGGGTGGAGATGTGGATCTAAAAGCACAATCCTCCTTTGGTTGAGCTCAAACTTCCCAATGTGTGAAAGGCTGTAGCAGATTTCTAAAGTTCCAGCCAGTAGAGGGGCGAAGGGTGCGTTTCAAATTTCCCCGGCCAGGAGGAATGTGTAAGATCAAAAAGCTTCTGTCTATTTAAGAGGCCACTCATGATGAATCCAGCAGCAGGAGAAATTAGATCCCTAGGAGCCCACTGGTAAATTCTTCCCTGTAGAGTTTCTTATGTAGCCATTAAGGAAATTGCATGAGCATGTGAGATTTCTATGCACGACCAGTGCCCACGCAAATTGTGCTGAAGACATTGAAGCGGCTGCCTTTCAAACCCTGGGCTCTAGCACATGACTTAAAGGCTTCATTTTCAAAAAAGTGCTGGCCATCAACAGCTCCAGTTCTAGGCAGTGGTAACTGTGGGCACACAGCCGCTCTAAAAATCTGACCCCACGGTTTAATACTTCGACTGTGTACTATGGAACTACAGAGATTATTTTAAATATACACACCCCCCCCACCCACACTACTCCCCCCCCCCCGCACAAGCACCAACACACACCCCAGCTTCCTTTCTGTTGGGGAAAATAAGTAGAAAGATCAACATTCCTTAGGCATCACTTCTGGAAGGGATTAGGATTCTGTTCTACTTCATGACGTGAGGTCTTAAAGTTTGCCCTAAAAAGAGGCAAATATTGATATATCTGAATTGCCGGCTTGCTCCCTAACTAGATTAGGAACAACATTTCATTGTCCAAAAGGAGTAAAGTGTTTTCCATCCTTAGCACTGCCTGCTGATGGAGAGAAAATGCCTTTCAGAGGCTTCATTGAGGCGGACTCATCCAGACAAGTACAGTTTAATTTTTCAAAGCTTCCAGGTACAATAGGGCAGTGGTTCTCAACCTTTCTAGACTACTCTACCCCTTTCAGGTGTCTTATTTGTCTTGCGTTCCTTAAGTTTCACCTCACTTAAAAACTACTTGCTTACAAAATCAGACGTAAAAATACAAAAGAGTGCCATAGCACACTATTACTGAAAAATTGCTTACATTCTCATTTTCCCATACAATTATAAAATTAAATCAATTGGAATATAAATGTACTTAGATTTCTGTGTAATATATAGAGCAGTATAAACAAGTTATTGTCTGTGTGCAATTTTAGCTTCTACTGACTCTGTTAGTGCGTTTTATGTAGTCTGTTGTAAAACTAGGCAAATATCTAGATGAACTGATGTACCCCCTGGAAGACCTCTGCATACCCCTTGGCTATGTGTACCCCTGGTTGAGTACCGCCACAAAAGGGAAGCAAAACCCATTTGTAAAGGACATTACTAGACTCCATCTTGAGCAAATGAGATCATCTTTTTTCATATGTTTATGGGGCTAGATTGTGTCTTGTGGGTTTGGGAATGGTGCAGACCCACATGCACCCAGGTGGAGCAAGGGAAATGCCTCCCAAAAGTGCCAGATGAATATGAGAGCACACAAATTATTACAACCTTTCAGGGATTCATCTAACACAGCCAGCTCATTGTGTGGTGTAAGCATCACTAACTTCTCTCCACCCCATCCACATCCAGAGACTAATAAAAGAGAAACTCTAGTGTTCCCCCCAGGTAACAGCACTCCAATGTTGTCCTGCCTTTACATATCCAGTGAAAGAGGCTCCTTATCACACAAGAAGCTTCTATAACTGATCAAGTCGTAACATTTATTTTAACAAAATGGAATAAAAATATCTACCAAACAATATGTGGTCGTCTTAAAATAAATGGGAAAAAACCATCAATTTTGGAGCATTCATTGTAATAAAATTAATCATAAAAATTCCTGATTCAGCCTTTAAGATGTTTTATTGAGATGTTTAATCTTCTTTATGATGTTATAAATTTATCAAAGGCTCCAGCTCTTAAATTCCAGACAGTGCAGGAATAATTAGGATAAAATCTCCAATAATGATTTCAGTTACTGAAAACCAAGGATGGATGAGGAAAATCTAGTGAGAAATTTAAACTTTGGTACTGATAACACTGCGGCTAAGGGGGAATCTATTCACTCTTCTATTCCATTAATGTCACAAAAGAGGGAAAGTATATCCCTAGTGTATGTGGTCATCATTCTTCAAGAGAGCTGTTCATGGTATAATAACCAGAATGGTATTTTTTTTTTAATTGTCAGTATCTAATTTATAGCTGCAGGTACAAGGAATACAGATGAAAAAGCACACAGACTCCCTTTGCACGTGCAAAGTGGTTTTCTTGTGCCCCTATTTCTGCAGTGCAACCATGATATCTGCAGCTTCAAAATTTAGCCCTTAGTCTCCAGTCCTGAACTCAGTGCTCAGGTAGTTGGTTAATGTGTTGTGTCAATGTGCAAGGGCTGCAGGGAGTAATTCTCCTCCCCATGCCCATGGCAGGGCAGTACAGAACAACTTTACAGCCAAACGGTAGCTCATCTGGAGCTTTTACATGGTCAGATGTGTACATGGTGAAGGAGAGTAAAGTGGTGCATCCCCCACTCCCACCTCGTGCATGCTACCACGCAAGGGGTGTGCATGAGCGTCACAAGATGCCCTGCTTGCCACTTGGACACCTCGTCCTGGCTGCTCTGAGGATTAGCTCTGCCCAGTCTGACTTCCCTACCCATCTCTCACTCACCTGCCCTGCAGCCTCTCTCTTTCTCCGAGACTCCTGGTGCTCTCCCTCTACATGACTCAGTTGCTCCCTCTTGGGACTTGGTCTGTGCTACTTTCCCAATGGCTTTTAGGGGAACCCTGGCCAGCCTACTACTCCAGGTTCCAGCCAAGATCTACACAGTCTCAACCCTCATTGTGTTTGCCCTGGGCTTCTTCCTACTCTCCTTCCACAGGCTGTCTTCCCTGAAACTCCTCTGGGTAAACCCTTTCTGTCAACTATAGGATCCTAAGGCTTTTGTTCCCCCTGGGTTTCCTCCTACTCACATGCCTGTACCCAGAGTACAACTGCAGATTCTCTGTCCCCCTGAAACCCCTTTCTGCTACAAACTTCCTGACTATACACAAGCTGTAGCCTTTATGTATTATTTAAATAGAATATAGTGATTTTGTATTAAACTACCCCTGGGTTCAGCTCCTGTTGCTACAGCTAAGCTCAGAGTGAAAATCACCTCTGGAGCTTTTCTGAAATTTGGAGAGACTCCAGGAACACATACGAAGACCAAGGATAGTGACCACAGATACAATCACAAGTACAAAGTGTTAGCTGTACAACAAGTTTTATTAAAACAATAAGTAAAGTTACAATTACACATGGATATATAAATCCTAGAAAAACTGATGCAATGACTAAAACTGTAGTCATACTCACATCCTCAAAGTTATTCTAGGTCTCATGGATCTCTCAACAGATGGTCATTGATAAAGGCGTGGTTCCTGCTGGGGTTTCCATTGGGGTCTTCCCACTTTTATGCAACCAGAAAACCTCTTTTACATTGTTGTGCTGACCATGTCTAACACCTTATGCATATGCATGAAGGTTTCAATCCCTCTTTTCTTTCTGTACTCCCACACCCCATGAATATTGGGTGCCCCTTTTTCATAAGTTGTTGTCTTAGTTCTCCTTATTCTCATTATCATCTGTGCAAAACATGTGCCCACGGCAGCCTGTGGTCAAAGCAAGACATTCCATGATGTTACGATCAGGTGGTCTTGGATAGTACATTGTGGTCTATTGCAGTCTATTTTTCTGTAACATCACCTACTGGCACATCTTTTACAATAATCTTGTGATTTTACTGGCCTACGGTCATTCTTAGGTAACCCACTCAATGTCAAGTATTCTTAAGCCTACGGCCTAGTATGTCTAAGCTAAAATCTTACAGGTCTCAACCTGTAGGCCTTGCATTACAGCCATGCTTTACTTGTATACCTAATACACTCCTAAATATTTGTTGATCTTATACTTCTATAGTCCTGCATCTTAGATGTAGTTAGCATACATTGATTCTATATGAAATAGCATACGAGTTGACCACAATTCTAAAGAAGACAATGATAAATGGATGATAAATTGAACTAACTGGCTACAAAGCCCAGCTTGCTTCTGCCCAGCTGGGCTTCATCTTCAATTAGTGATTATCAATCAAGCCTGACTCTCCTCCAGGTGCAGCCTGTAAGGTTAATTGGCCCTTTCTGAGCCACCTTGACCCCTTCCGAGCTGGTGTTGGGTGAACATCCCCGATCACGATGACCTTCATGCCCCCACTTACTCCCATAGGCATCACACATCACCATGCAGAGTGGAACTGCATCAGTATTGCACCCCTCTCCCTCACAACAACTACAGTGGATAGCTCTGTCTTAGTGTCCAACTTATTATACAATTCCCAAAGAGTGATCAGTTTCTCTGAACGTTTTAGGCTCATTAGAGATATCGTCCAGCACACAGAAAAGATCATTTCTCTTTCTAAGTGGCTTTGCATGAAAGATTACAAATTTAAGCCAGGAGTTCATGGTTTAACAAAAGATAACCCTGGCCTTGCTCTGTGGGAGGTCAGAAAGGACTTCTCTCTATTTGGCAAGTAACTCTCAGTGAATAAATAAAGATGGAGTAATAATTTTTTAAACAATATAGGGGAGGATAAGCATTATGTTTATCTCTATCAAAGAGTTCAATGGATTTCCTTGGGTTTTTCCATTTTAACACAGGATTTGACAACACTCATTGTTTGGCAGTTGAAGCAAAAGTAGGTTAACTCCAGACACTAAACTGAATGGTTTTAAACACACCAACATGAAACGCAGTAGCTCACCAGGTAATTAGAATTCATCCCTGGGCTTTCAAGATGCTTTCATCTAGAGATTATATTCCCGCCCCCGCCCCTCCCCCCAACAAACAATTTTTATATATTGAAATTCCATTGGCTTTTTTTTCTTATATGCAGCTATAAAAATGAATTGCCAAGCAAGGGCAAATGTTGTAAATGGGATCATTTGGGTACACTAAATTGAAGGCAGGTTGATCTTTTTGCAGGATTTATTAATGATTTACATATAGTAACCTATACTCCAGAGTTTCAACTCCACTCCCTCCCCATCTCAGGCTAGCAAAGATAGTCAGCAATGGCATTGATGCACCTAAGGAATAGGTCAGTTAGTGCAGTGGTTCTCAAAGCCGGTCCGCCGCTTGTTCAGTTCAGGGAAAGCCCCTGGCGGGCCGGACCGGTTTACCTACCTGCCGCGTCCACAGATTTGGCCGATCGTGGCTCCCACTGGCTGCAGTTCGCTGCTCCAGGCCAATGGGGGCTGCAGGAAGGGCGGCCAGCACGTCCCTTGATCCGCACCGCTTCCCGCAGCCCCCATTGGCCTGGAGCGGCAAACCGCAGCCAGTGGGAGCCGCGATCGGCTGAACCTGCAGACACAGTAGGTAAACAAACTGGTCCGGCCAGCCAGGGGCTTTCCCTGAACAAGCAGCAGACCGGCTTTGAGAACCACTGACTTAGTGTATTCAGGACCAGCACATCCTCCTTGAACAAAGTATGACACCTTCCAAATCCTTCCTTTCCTGCAGGGTAGCAACAGCCATATTGACTGTTTGGTGCCACATGTATCCATCTGCAAGTCATGCTTCTAAGAAAGAAGATGTGAAACATCTTTGCTTTTACAACATGAGATTCTTCCAGGGAAGATGGGGCTGCATTATAGTGGAATCACAGGAACACCACTGCATAGCACATGGCCTGCTGCAAGGATGAGGAGAGGGACTAGGAACCAGGGGTTCTCACAACAAAATTTTTGGTGGCCTCAAAGTGTGGCTACCAACTCTCGTTGGTGGCCGCTCTGATCATTCTTCCTAAAACACTTAATTAACATTAGGAAAAAAACAAATAAATATGCATATATACACATCCAAATTATTGTAATTTATTTATGCAGGATATTTTTTGCAGACTCGATAATAAAATTAATGTACAGTTGTTTTACTGGACCTAAACAGAATAGAAACACAAATAAGGTGCTTTGCATGTTCTTTTTTTCTTGTGGTTTCTTTTGCTTTTTTTAGACTTGCTAGCTAGTAAGTCTGCTAGGAAAAGTGATATTAACAAACATACAAATATCACTTTTCCACAGCAGGCAAGCCTGGAGACATATTAAGTCCTGGATGAGGAGGTTGATATGGAGGTAATGGAGGCCAGGAGTGATGGTTGGTGTGTGTGTGTGGGGGGGGGGGGGTGAGCTCAGGGACAGAGCCTGCCATCACATGGCTGGGGAATGGAGCCCAAAGCCCCAGTTGCTGAAACCCTACCCCAACGCCTTCAGGAAGGTGCAGAACTCACTGACTGCCTGCTCTTCCAGCTTGTGTGTCTTCAGAGGGGGCCAGGGCCCAACCACTGCTGGTGGCCATGGGGACATGGCTGTTGCTTTGCCTCTCCCCACTCCCAGGAGGCTGTGACTGCAAGAAAATCCCCTGTTGCCCGCATGCGGCCACAGTGGCTGCATTTGAGAAAAGCTGGACTAAACTATATAGTGTGGTGCTGGACTCCGTGCCAACTCCATACAGTGTACCCTGGAAGGAGACTTATAGGAAGGCTAGGGGAGAGATGGCACAGGGTCACCGAGTCCATTACTTAGCCCAGGTGTTGGAATTGCAGGCTCTGAAATGTCATTGAACTGCACTGGGTACTTAGAAGCCTGGGCACATCTCCAATCTGTAGTACCTTCAATAAGACTGCCATGAAAGATGTTTTACCTACAGCTTATTCTAGCAAACATAAATAAAATACAGTAAAAATTGGGGGGGGGGGAATCAATCCTTTATTTTCCAAGCATCACAGGCAATAAAACATTTTTTTTTGGTGGTTTTATTTGCTCATTTTAATCCAATTACCTAGTGCTGCCTTTTTAAAATAATGCTTAAAGCAAAGATTTTAAGATGGGCTTCAACAGGCCTCCAGAAATCATTTTATTTTAACAAAAAAATAAAAGATTGTGCTTGCATTTTAGTACCTGCAATGAACTGAAGGAGAATATGTTAGTAGATGGATGTTAAACTGCCTGATTTTCTATCCCAGACGCATGGTTAGGTATCTCCAGTACCTAGTAACATCTGTAGACATCTATAGTACCGAGTACACTTGTTTCTGCAAGTAATTGAGGGTGAAATATGTGAACACAAATTTTGGGGGGCAAAAAACTGATCCCACAAAAATAGAGGCAAATTGAAAAATCAGGGATTTAAAGGTATTGGGAGATTGCTTTCACTGCTTTTTTAAAAATAAGGTAAATGGTTTTTACCATCTTTCAGAATGTAGTAAGCAGGTAACTAATCAATAAACTGTATTTTCTATGTGTTTGCCTCATTCTATAGAAGAATACAGCAGATACACCCTGTCATGAAACAAAATAATTGAATGTCAGCTGCAGTGCTTTTTCTAAGTATTGCTTCACATTAATCTTAAGTATACTTTTTGGTGCAGTATTTCAGCCTCCAACTAAAAGCTCTCCAACGCACCATCAAGGATCTACAACCTATCCTGAAGGACGGCCCATCACTCTCACAGATCTTGGGAGACAGGCCAGTCCTTGACTATGGACAGCCCCCCAATCTGAAGCAAATACTCACCAGCAACCACACACCACACAACAGTACCACTAACTCAGGAACCTATCCTTGCAACAAAGCCCCTTGCCAACTGTGGCCCCATATCTATGCAGGGGACACCATCATAGGGCCTAATCACATCAGCCACACTATCAGAGGCTCGTTCACTTGCACATCTACCAATGTGATATATGCCATCATGTGCCAGCAATGCCCCTCTGCCATGTACATTGGCCAAATTGGACAGTCTCTAAGTAAAAGAATAAATGGACACAAATCAGAAGTCAAGAATTATAACATTCAAAAACCAGCTGGAGAACACTTCCATCTCTTTGGTCACTCGATTATAGACCTAAAAGTTGCAATTCTTCAACAAAAAAACTTCAGAAACAGACTCCAAGGAGAGACTGCTGAATTGGAATTAATTTGCAAACTGGATACAATTAACTTAGGCTTGAATAGAGACTGGGAGTGGATGGGTCAATACACAAAGTAAAACTGTTTCCCCATGTTTATTCCCCCCCCCCCTCCACCCTCCACTGTTCCTCAGATGTTCTTGTCAACTGCTGGAAATGGCCCACCTTGATTATCACTGCAAAAGGTTCCCCTCCCCCGCCCCCCGCTCTCCTGCTGGTAACAGCTCACCTTAAGTGATCACTCTCCTTACAGTGTGTATGGTAACACCCATTGTTTCATGTTCTCTATGTATATAAATCTCCCCACTGTATTTTCCGCTGAATGCATCCGATGAAGTGAGCTGTAGCTCACGAAAGCTTATGCTCAAATAAATGTGTTAGTCTCTAAGGTGCCACAAGTCCTCCTTTTCTTTTTGCGGATACAGACTAACACGGCTGCTACTCTGAAACCAGTGATTCATTAATTCTTATATGGTCTATCACAGAATGTGTATTCTTGAGTTATAAAAGATATGGTACATCTTCCTTCTTTACAATCTGCGAGAAACCTATCATCCTTATGCCCCTTATTTTCAAGGAGATAAAAGAATGACAGCATCAGTTGGTTTTAATAGTATGCAGCCCCATTCTCTTCATAAAGCCATTTAATATAAGTAGGCTCAGCAGAATTAGATTTTTATTTTATGTAATTTTGACAGATGGTATGTTTATTTTTAAGCATTTTCCCACTTATCTAATTAATTTTTCACAGTTGCAGGAAATTAGGGGGGGGTATGACAATTATTTAATGACAATGGACTTTGAAATTAAAGCTGTTAAAACACAAATTGTCAACATCACATGTTAAAATATACAAAGATAATAACCTTAAGTCAAACTGTAGTTCTCAAGCAGCATTTTTCTTACTTTTCCTATCTGTAAATATCAATGATCATGAATGGAAATTATTTTCATCAGTTTGTGTGTGTATGGTAAAAATCAATGCTTACAGATATTTACCAATAAAAATCAAATCCTTCTAAGCCGAAATACAAGTCTGCCACATGCTGGCTTCCGTCTCCACTGATGTCCCTTATAATTCACCTGATTCTAAGGTAATGGGAGCCAGGAGTCTTGAGCCATGAGCCAAGGCACCCAAGATGAAATCAAAAGGACCACCACAGGCCAATCACAGCTCAACGCTATGTTGGGCTCTCTGAATTTTTGCCTTAAGGGGGCTCAGATTTGGCTGTCAGATTCTTCATAATATCCTTAAAAGTGGAGACTATTTGCTGTCTCCACTACTTGTGTTATCTATCAAAGCACTTACAGTAACTAATATGAACCCAGAAATTAGAACTTGGAGTCAATATATAATGAAGCCTTTTAAAAAATATCCATTTAGAACTTTAAAGCCGTTAAGGACAAGAAGAGTCATTAAAATAATTTTTAAAGGACTTTACCAGCATTTTCCATACTATTTCCTCTGTACCCATTCCTATTTTGTTTGAAAGTCATTCTCTCTCTTTATGTTCTAAATTCTCTGACCTCAAAAAGGACTTTGTTGAGTTGCACCAGTTGAGGAGATGACCCACAAATAATTCAAGATCTTCAGTAGAACTAATTCAGTTTACAACTGGAGAAGATGTGGCCCTATGTGTCTCCTACAGTGGTCCAGAATAATACCGATGACTCGGTGTTCCTGTTTAATGGATCACTGGATCTTCCTTGCTGGATCTCTCTCATTTATGACACTAAAGCTACCGTGTTTGCTGAGCTTCAGGAACAGTAATGAAGAGAGAAGAGGGTGAATATTCAGCAGCAGAATTAAAATGCAGACTTCCTCTCTCTGGACAGCATCCTAAATTGAAAATGTTCTAGGGGTAGCAGGGTTAATGAGTCTTATTTACAGAAAGCAATTTGAGAACCCGCTTAACTTCTACATCATGCGGAGATAAGCCTTGACCTAGTAAGTTAATAAATAGGGGTTTCATCATGCTAGAGATAAAAGCCAGAGTTATAATTAGCAGCCCTTGAAACTCAAAGGAACTAGCTGCTACATAGACATGGGTTTTATTCAGTGAAATGGAACATCAGACGGAGTATCCTTAGACCTGTAGAGAGGCTATCCGGTTCTGTTTTTCTTTTTAAAGAGATCTTGGAATACTATGAACCTTAAGATCAATTCAATACCTTCATCAACAAAACTCACCAAGCACCTGATAGTGGGAAAGTCAGTGAGGATTCTGTACTGCACATTATAAACTTTTTTTATTTTAAAGAAATTCTCAGTGATTCTGACCAATGTTTTTATGGCTCCTGATGATAGCAGTCTGAGAATAACATCTTCAAAAGGTTTTTTGGCTGGCTATATGAACAACAGTGAATATAAATTAGATTGTTTTATTTCAGGAACAAAAATGAAGCTTTTTAGTTTTTTGTTTTGAAGCCTCTATTTTCCTTTTCATATCTGTGAATTCACTAAACATCAATACTGCTTTATGGACCAGATTTTCAAAGGAATTTAAGCAACTAAAGATGCAGTTTGGTGCCTAGCATGATTTTCATCCCATTGAATTCTATGTGATTTAGATGCCTAACCTGCTTCAGTGCCTTTGACAATACCACTAGGAATCTATCTGCAGCTTTAGGTGTCCAAATACCTTTGAAAATCTGGATCTATGTGGATAGTTGAGTGGTTAAGAATTTTTGTTTCAACCCATGGCCAGAGACTTCATGCCTCTTAACCAGACACCAATGGAAGTGGTTGCAGGCTGTGCTGGTAAGACAAAGGTCTTTATTAACTGGCTGTCACTGTCATTTTAGGTCAACTCTCCTAGAAGTAAGGCCAGTTTTAGCTAGCTAACCTACCTATGTAGATGGCAATATAACTAGAGGAATAGTAGTGAAGTTCTTGCCCATGGAAGCCATTTAAAGGTGACTAATGTGTAAACTTACCTGATGTCATTTTGTTATTTATTAAATTGAAAAACTGAAGAAAAAAGAAAACAAGGAAATAAAAAGTCCAGTTTGTAAATTGATTAAAGAGGCTTCTGAGTAAAATGTTGTTTAGTTTTTGTTCATTAGGGGGTTCATATTCAAAGCACTATCATGAAGCTTGTGAGGGCTACTATGGAGATAAGATTTTAAACCACTAAAGGATAAATAAAGTTACTCTAGTTCTTGCCCTAGAGAACGTACTGTGGAAGGCATATTTTCTTATCTGCCCAATTGCCTTAGAGAAACATTCGTGTACTCTGAAAGGGCAGCATGAGACAATGAATTCCTGCCTTGGCAGATTGTCATCAAATGACCTGCGGTATCAGCAGATAGGAACATCATGCCTTGTGATACGCAGGACACTGAACAGCAGCTTTTTGGCATTATTGAAACACTGTAAAATATGGAAAAAAGGGAGGAGCAGATAATGGCTGCTCTGAGTGCAACTGGAAAGGACTGTAAAAAAATGGGAAATTCTAGTACAAAGTTTAGCAGAAATTATGTGAAAAGTCATTACCATCTGAATCTAAGTAAGCTCAAAAAATCCAGTTTACAGAGCAGCTGCAGCAGGTGGTACCTGTTGCTAAAAGACAATTAGTACTCATCTTGTATATACGCACACACGTGTATTCGGTCAAAAATAAAACACAATTACTTTAAATTCTGTAGCCTCTGTCAGCAGAAGGAAATGCACCAGCATCATTTTTATCAAGCAGCAGCTACATCTAAGGAAAATTAGTTTCATTTTTAGCTTTTAAGCTGGCTATGAAAAACAGCCATCAGAAACATTAGAAACACAGAGATCATCTTGAGGCCAGGTTCTCCAGTGCAGGATAGCTGCTTTGCAGTTCACCTCAGGCAGATTCTGACCATAAATCCAGTGTACCCATTCACAGGACACAACCTCAGTGTCAGTAAGACCATTCACAAGCATACAGCCACCTCATCTCTTGTACCAGGGCAGTGTGGTGGACATGGCCAGAATACTCCTGCGGTGATCCACAGCTGCTATTTTCAGTCCCTCTGGGCCAATAGCAGTTAGTATAAACTAGAGCAGTCCTCAGATTTCCCTAATTTACATCTGGAGCTCAGGAGCCTTGTGCTCACAGCACAGGATAGATGCACACAACATACCCCTATACACCTCTGCAACCAAATGGAGAACAATTCCCCCAGCGCAGGAGGAGCGTAGGGCTGCCACACACAGTTGTACATACAGCAGAATCCCTTGCAAACCCCAGCATTGGGAGGTGCGGGGAGGAAGAACATCTCCACAGCACCATAGCCTTGCCTCCTCCGGGCTGTGGTTCTACCATGCAGTCCAGGTAAGGCTGCCATAAATTAGGGCATCTCCTGAGGCTAATTTGCCCCCAGGGACACCCTGGCCTTCAGCCAACCTGGAGTCCTTGAAGCCACTTTTGCCTCTCCCTCCAAGCTGCACTTCCGATGAGGCACAACTCAGAGAATCTGTACCATAGACTCAAAAGAGGGGAGACTTTCAGAACTATTTCAAAGCTCATCTGTAAATAGCCACAGATCTGTGGGTTGTATTGGTTTCTCCCTTAGCTGTGTATTCAAGTTTCATGACTTTGGAATGCCTGTATTAAGGCAGAGAATCAGCATCCTTCCAAAATCCCTATTGTTGCTCATTGCAATGGAGAGTCTTATTTTGTTTGTATTTTCCTGATCTGACCATACTCTCAACCTTATCCTGCCAGATTTTTCCTGTCTGGTTCCTCATTAGGCTTTTTTTTTTTTTTTTTTTAAAGGGTTTAAAAATAAAGGCAAGCCAGAAACAAATGTTCCCTAACCCAAATCATTTAAAAATCTTCTGGGGATTCCCCCACACCCCCAATGACACAAAGTAATTAACAACACAAAAATTAACTTGCCAGCCATCAGAAATATTTGGGCTTGGATTGTGCCCACCCCTGTATGCATATTCAAAATGAGGAAGAGATGTGCAGGGAGCAAGCTCCTCAGAGTCCAGGCCCATCTCAATCCTTATGCTCAGGAAGTGCAAGTTCTGCACCAGTCTGATGCTGAGAGAGGTTCAACGGGAAGGACTGGGAAGAAGTGGAGCTATCACTCCACCTCTCTGTGCACCGGCTCACAGTGATGACCCATCTTTAGGGCAGGAAGAGCAGTGAGAAAAGCCAGCCAGGAGATTCATTACATCAGATTCACCAAACAAAGCCCAACATCTGTCTCTCAAAATGTAACTTGTGTCAAACACTTGGCATGACAAATATTTATATCATGGTAATATTTTTACTTCTACAGTGCATTCTGAGGATCTCAAAACAGTTGACAATAAGCCCAAATCCTCAGCAGTGTAAATCAATGTAACTCCACTGAATTCAATGGAGCTACACTGATTTATACCAGCTGAGGATCTGTCCAAATGAATTTGGCCTCCTGACACTCTAGGGAACTTGACATGAACCCTATTTAACAAATGAGTACATTAAAAGCACAAAGGATGGAAATTCATTTTAACTGCATGCAACCTGAGTAGTCTGGCTTCATGTAGGTGAGATATACGTATGCTTTCAGAGGCAAAATCCATTTGTCAAACTGGGACATGGAACTGCAGTGCAACCCTCCCCCATGCTCATATTCCTACCATGAGCTACAACTGCAAATCAGCCACCTGAGCCACTTCTGTAGGTTGCTAGGGCCCTTAGATCTACGTAGTTTGGTCATTTATGAGGGTCTGGTGTGGAGACCCCTTCCACGGTGCAGTACACCCAGCAGTGGTCAACGCCCGACATTTTAAGAACAAAAGCATGCCCCTTACCGAAAGCCAAATGTGTGAGACAGTATAAAACATGAGCATAGAGGATGAGGGGAAAATTCTTGCTCCTAGCAGGCCTCTTACAACCTGAACCATGACAGCAGATTATCTTGGTGTGCAGAAGCGCAAATGTTATTAGTGCTCATTAACTAAGCTAGCATTTTTAAATCAAGCCACCATATTTGTCTTAAAAACCTCCGGAATTTGAATATATTGGAAGAATTATACTGTGTGGGGTTCTATTTCTGTTTATTTGTTCAAGTATGTCCAAAGCCCTATTCAGCTTACAGCTTGAGAAGGTTACCCCTTAGCTCTAGTGTCAGGGAGCTTCCTGTGCTTTTTCAGGAGAAGGAGAAGGTGGTTTTGTTCCCTAACTAGCTCCTATGAAGTTCCAAGGGACCACACAGTGAAGCACTGGCAACTGTAACATTCAAAGATGACCAGGCCACAGATTGTTACACTATGATGACTAGTCAGCTGTCTGCATCTCCTCTATTAGTGTGGCATTTTGAGATAGAAATCTGGAATGGAGTCTTAATTTAGGCATAATCATCTCCCTGAAGAGGCACATTTCAGGAAAGTAAAGATGCTTCAACTCCCATAGCAATGGACCTTGTGGGTGGGAAAATGTAAAGTCCAGTCTCAAAGCCTGAATTTGGTGTACAAAATTTTAGACTGCCTTTCAGTAGAAATCTGGAACTTCAAAAAACTCAGGATAACTGACACCACACAAAGCTGTGAAAAGGAGTTAATAGATTTGTAATTAAGACTATTTTCCAAGATATGTTATTAAACTAGTAGCACCAGCTAACGGGTTCAAAGAAACCCACAATGGGTTCAAAGAAAGATTGAAGGTGTAATCCTCCCTAAGGTCACTCTTCCTGTTGGGTATGAAAAAAGAGTCCATGGACAGAGAAACCTGGAAAGAACTTGACATCTACCTATGAGTTTTCTGTTCAACCATATAATTAAAAGATGTCTAGCTTCCTCTTGCATATTTTTTACTATAATTTCTCAAAAATGTCATATTTAAGCAAATTGGGAAACTTAACCACTAATGTTCCGCAACAAAAAGCTCAGTACCACTTGTATGTTGGGCTTACAATGCAGCGTAAGTCTCAAACTACTGTTCACCAGTGGATACTTGAACATCAAAGCTAAAATATTTTTTTTCTAAAATAGCTGAGACATTCAAAATGCTCCGAGCATTAAAGCCAACAGAGCTACTGATATCAGAATGCTTAGCATTCCACCCATGAGCACTACATACCATGACCTTATTGTGATTATGATGTAGCAGTTGTTGTATATGTCTGAGCTGAGGAATTCTATGATACACAGGATGGGAGAAAAAAGGAAGGAAGGTGAATAAGTTAAAACCTTAAGGGCATTTTGAGCCACATTTTTGATCTCTATGCATCAATGGCAGCCACAAAACTATGTGCACATCTATTAAATGCCCCAAAATCCATATGTATTTGTGCAAATAGATTTTGTTCATTCATATTAAGCACCTGTATATGCATCAAGGCACACACTTCTCTTGAATTTCAGATAATTATTTGGAATTTTGCAAATGCATCTGTTTAATAAACAGCTCTAATACATGCCCCTTTAAACTATTTACTTTAATTTGGATATATATTAATAGCTAGGAAGAGAAAACATATGGCTTTGAGACTTCAGCCAGCTTCAGTCTGCATGGACAGCACAACTGTTAATCCAGAGACGTTCCATTGGTTTATTTAAACAGTTACTCCCGAGTTAGATAGCTGTAAATTACATCAGAATCTCATGTTTTATCTTTAACTATTTTATGTCCCATATATCTCTTCCTCTAATCAGTATAAAAATAGCTGCTTTTGGCTAATTGATAATACAAAAATCAAGCTCTGGCACCAGATCCTCAACTGATTTAAATCAGGTCAATGTATTACACCATCACAATTCAGGGTGGGAAGAGTACTGGCATAGGGCCTGCTTGCCCTTGCTAGCCAAGCATGGTGCTGCAGGTGTTCCCTGCCTCAATTTCCCCTTACCAGGGTAACAGAAGTCCAAACAAAAGGCCCAAACAAAACACCTCACTTGGGCTCTTCTTCAGCCCACCCTGCGGACAGTTCCCAGCCCCTTCTAGGTCACTCTTTATGTTTCTCTACTCTGGGATAAAGCACTGATTCCCAGGCTACTTCTCTAGAGTCCCCTCCAGGTACTATTTCAGAGCCTTCCACAGGAAGGGAACTTGTTCTCCTGTGGTTGCTCCCTTTAACTGAGTTCTCACTTCCCATTTAGGAGTCCCTCATGTTTATCAGACTGTCACCTGACCCCCAATTATTCCAGGCCCCTTAGGCTGAGAGGCAGCTGATTATTGCGCAGATGGGGCTGATTGAACAGGGCTGGCTAGCCCCTAGAATCCTGCCCCTTTAAGGGCCAGGGCACCTTGTTTCAAATATGTTTTTGTTTGACTCCAGTGGAGTGACACATTTTACACCAGTCTGTGCTCAGGCTACACTTAACTCTATTTGCCAACGCTGAGCCACTTTCAAAACATACCATGTTCCAATTGCTGATCTTAAAATGATTGGAGGAAAGTCCACAGCACAATTAAATATCATGGGGCTGATTCGTGACTAAATTTGCACAGTGAAGTCAGTCATCCAGAACCTCAGATGGTGTAAATTGACATAGCGCCAATGAATACAGTGAGTCACACCTGTGTAAAACCAATGCTAGAAGAGAATCAGGGCCTACTTGTTTGTTACTAAAAGCAACGAGGAGTCCCTGTGATATTTTAGAGACTAACAAATTTATTTGGGCATAAGCTTTCATGGGCTAGAACCCACTTATGCCCAAATAAATTTGCTAGTCTCTAAGGTGCCACAAGGACTCCTCATTTTTTTGCTGATACAGACTAACACGGCTACCCATCTGAAACTGGTCACCATACAAGGCACTGATGTTTGTTAGTGTCATTGTTCTTTCTATTATCTCCATTTCCCATGACTTCGGAAAGAGCAAGAAAATATTTGCACCTTATTTCCCCCCCCCCCCCTCCACTGAGGGTTAATGTTTATTCCTATCTCTCTCCGCAACCCACCAAGCTTCAGCTTGCATGCCAGGCAAGATTCACCACGTTGTCTCTTTGACCCTTAGTGATAGGTTACCTTTAGTGATACATTACAGGGCTTTAGTGCTCTCTGTCTGAGGAAGGAGTGAAGTAATACAGCCAGCAGCTGCTTTCATCTCGGGGGGGGAAGTACCGCAGAAGATCTCTTGCATCTCATTACCAAACATCCTACTAAAGTTCTTTATAATTAAAACTAAGAATCCTCTCTCTTGAAAGAATAAATTGAAGCTCCATGCTGTGCATTAGAAGGATGAACAGAACGGGCTCACATCTTTATTCAAATGCGGTCATCAGACCAATCTAAGGAAATTTTTAGAGCTTCCTTTCTCATCATCAGAACCAAGTTTCTTTAACCTATTCCTCTCACTGTACACAGCTCCCTCAAAAATGAAACCTATCCGATTCCTTTTAGTGCAATGAAGATGGATTTCAATATGGCGTTGCATATTGCTGGTGATTATCTGGAATTATACACTTTTTGTTCCTTTTCATTGCACATCCATTAGGAAAAACACATTTGACTGAGGCATTAGGTCAAGGAGACAAATTGAAAGATCCATAGGACCAAAAAAAATACATGTCATTCCAAAATAAATAATACAATATTCAAATCTCATCAGCCCTGAGGAGAACAAGATGTCAAGTCAGGCCAGACACATTGTTAAGGACAAGATAAGGTTTCTTTCTCTCTGCTGTCACTTGTCACTAACAAATAGACAATTTTTTGTTAAACTTTTAGTAGAATAATGATTTCAGTACACAACTTTCAAAAGTGTTTTACAATGAATACAGAATTATTTTCAAATATCCTGGCCCCTCTTTCTGATGCCTGGAATAAAAAAAAAAAACCTTATCATATAACATAAAAGTAGAAAAAGACAAACTTATCACTGAAATGCAGAAATTAAGAATGCTGACAATTTCTACATTCCCTAAAAAAGCTACATACACAGCAGTCAGAATATTTGAATAGGCAATAATCCATACTTACAAAAATCACTAGAAGCAATATTTTGAAAACCCACAATCTCTCTACAGCTTTAGTTTAATAACCCTAAATCATCTAAATCCTTAAACAGGAGTAAATCAGTCGTCATTTATCAAAGAGCTGACTAATATCTCCAGAGTCAATTTGCTTAGGTACTTCAAAAATCCTTGAATTTCTTACCTAACAAAGCCTTGTAATGACACTTACTTAACTCACAGGGGTGTTATATCTATTTCGCCTGTGGGTAGAACATACACTGAGGGACTCAAAGGTTTTTTTAAAACTTGCCCCATATTCACACAGAGCCTGATCCAAATCCTGTTGACTTCAACAGGAAGGCCCTCATTGAATAAATGAAAGAGACAAGATTATAATCCAGGGGTCCTAATTCTTGGTCCACTCAATCAATACTATGTCAATACTGTATCCCTATATGCACTTGACCAGGGGTAAAGACTATCCAAAGTAGGAATATGTCCTGTCTAGCTGTTATCCATAAATTAAATAAGAGTGTTATTTATCAGCTATCACAGATTAGTGCTTGGTTAAATAATTATAGAAATTAGAGATAAATCTTTTTTAAAGTCACCCAGTACATCTTGCTGTTGGTGCAATATTTCTCCCTACGCTACATTTACTACTGTTTTGTGTAGTTTAATTTTGAAAATCCAAAGACATGGGGCTTTCACCTCTTCCCCTGAAAGACTATACCACAGATTATTAGATCTCACTGATATCCAATTTACATTTTCCCCTCTTAATTTCAACCCATTATTCTAGGATACCCAGTTACATCCTACCCTACCACCAGATAAAAAGTCCACTAATCCGTCTCCATACTTCCTATTTACATCCATCAAATATTTATAAGTGTTATCATATCCCCATCACCCATCCGGCTAGCCATCTCTTAATCCAACTGCCCATGTTTAGTTTGTAGTCTTTCCTTAAGAGACCATTGCTACACCCACCTGCTCATTTTTGTTGCTCCTCTATGTACCCCTTCAGTTTGAGAATACCTTTCTTCCATTGGGGTGCATAGAATTAGATGCAATATATCCAACATTCCACACCCATGGTGACCTCACTTATTCTGAGATAGGAGCCTCTGTATATGCTACACAGAGTGAAATTGGCCTATTTTACTACCATACTGAACTGTAAACATACATCTAATTTGTTGTCCACTATCACTCAAGGTGTCTCATTGCATTACTGCTTCCCAGGTGTCTCCTGCCACTGAGTATACCCTTTTAGATTATTTTTTCCTAAAAGTATCAACTACTTGTATTTTTGACATTGAATCTCATTTTATTATTCTGTTATTTTTTTTATTTACCTCACAGGTGTGTGCAACACTTCCTAGTAAGCACATTCATATCCTTTATACTCTTTCCTCCAGATAATTAGAAGCGTATTCCTGCAATACCCATCTAGACATCTCCATACAAATTAATACTCTGTACAGTAGACATTACCACATCCCACACTCCAAAAAGAAACACACCACCTTTTTTTAGTCAGGTTTCAGAGTAACAGCCGTGTTAGTCTGTATCCGCAAAAAGAAAAGGAGTACTTGTGGCACCTTAGAGACTAACCAATTTATTTGAGCATAAGCTTTCGTGAGCTACAGCTCACTTCATCGGATGCATACTGTGGAAAGTATAGAAGATCTTTTTATACACACAAAGCATGAAAAAATGGGTGTTTACCACTACAAAAGGTTTTCTCTCCCCCCACCCCACTCTCCTTCTGGTAATATTAAGATTATTACCGGATATTTAGCTTATCTAAAGTGATCACTCTCCTTACAATGTGTATGATAATCAAGTTGGGCCATTTCCAGCACAAATTTGGAAAGTGATCCCACAAAAATCCCTTAACTCCAGAGTAATCACCACTTTGGCCAATTTAGTTCTTCCTTCAGAGAAAGTAAAGGAGTACTTGTGGCGCCTTAGAGACTAACAAATTTATTTGAGCCACTGAATGCATCCTATGAAGTGAGCTGTAGCTCACGAAAGCTTATGCTCAAATAAATTGGTTAGTCTCTAAGGTGCCACAAGTACTCCTTTTCTTTTTGCGGATACAGACTAACACGACTGCTACTCTGAAACCTGTCTTTAGAGAAAGTGGTACTTTAAGAGACACAATAGAAAACTGGAAATTACAAGTTAATATTTTCCTTTTATAGCCCTCCTTCCACCAAATATTTGTAAGCATGCAAATACTCAATAAATATCACCCAAGCAAGCTTAAATCTATTCCAGCAGAACCACTCTGAAAACAATCAGAAACTCAGAGATAACTTTATCCAGCCAACAACATTCTTGATCATTAGTAACCACAATAAACATTCATAACTTAGTCTTCATGAACCTGCCTGATGGGCAGATAATCTGGTTTTAGGGTTTGATTGTCAATAGAACACCACTGCATGGACAAATTTAACATTATTTGAGTGACTATATCTATACTTTTGCATACTTTTGAATATTTGGGGGAGTGGGATTTTGTAAAGTGAATTTATCTTGATATTTCCAGGATAACGTTTAAAACTAATTTTTTCCTTATGGTTTTTTGACTGAATCAAATGATTGTTCCAAGCATAACTCCAAGTTGATGAAGTTTCTTGCTTGAAGTTTACTAAGTAAAAGTCAGACTTAAAGGACAGGATCATTCCTAAATTATATTGAAATATACAGTGGAAAGCTTTCCTACACTCGTCAATTAGATGCAATAATTTTGAATAATACAATTTCACAAAGGCTTACATGCCATTAGTTTGATGAATTTTCCCACTTTGCTGCTTCTAACTGAGCATAATTGGAAAAACCTGTCAGAGAATTTTGATGGAAGAGATTATAAAATATTTATTGCTGAAAAAGTTTAATTGACCTGATGAGAAGGTTATATAATCTGGCATATGTCTTATTATATAGTATTTTCTTTATTTCTAAAATGTATTTGTCTTTGATATGTATTTGAATAATGAGAAAATTTCTATTACAATGCTCAATAAAATATAATTTTTAAAAAAATACCTAAATCATCTATTTAATGCTGGTTCTTTTGACTTCATTAGGTTTTCTAATGGAGCAGTCTGTTCAGACATATCTGAAGCAGAAGCTTTATTAATCTGCAAAGTTAAATGATTCCAGATGCTAAATTCCACTGAATCTTTAATACTATTAACATATTTATGACTCTGAGCAAGGAAATCATTTTGTGAAAAGCAAATAACAGGTGCATGAGTGTGTATATGTGACCATTTATACACACTTTATTAGAACCATTTAAAGTTATCCATCACCACAGGCAAGACAAAACTACATAATATAGTTATATACTACTGTGTAAAGCCATAATCTGATACAGTAAATAGAAAGGATGTAAGTGGATTCCTATTGTACACAAAGAAGGAGTGCTGAACAGTTGTGCCCCACACGCTTTATTCCAGTCAAACTGAAATCATTACAGCTCATTTAATTACTAGACTAAAGTTTTCAAACTTGAGTGACTGATGTTAGGCACCTAAAATACATGGCCTGATATTCAGGGGGTATAGAACACTTGAAAAAATCTCATTAATTCCCAGGGCAGTTATGGGCACTCTGTTCTTCTGATCAATCTGGCCACTTTCAGTTGTCTAAAGCTGGGCACCCAAAAACTGAAGCATGCAAAATTGGACCATTTTAAAAAAATTGGCCCTGAATCGACAGGTAGAGTAAAAAAAATTGCACTTTGCTTATCTTCAATTAGTATTACCGGGTAAAATCATGGCATCATTGATATCAATGGCAAAACTCCTCGACTTCACTGGGGTCAGGATTTCACCCATTATGCGTAATCATTATCTTTAGTTATGTGTATCTAGCATAGAGTAAAAAACAATTGCACTAGGGAGGACAGGAAGAGAACAATGATTAATTTAAAAAAAAAAAATACAATAATCTAGTCAAATTCTACTCTTCACCCCATTTTGGGCAAGTTTTATATTACTACTATACATATTATAATTTTCCACTATTAAATACTACGGTAAACAGCGAGTGAATTTTTTTCAGCTTTTGCAAGACTAAGTTACAGTAATGTTAGATATTGAGCTGTATTGTATTAATCCCAAACTTACACTGAATTAATTATTTCATTTTATTCATATTGGCTAAGATAGTATCCATGTGAACTGCTTGTTTTCCTGTTCACTTGGAACAGGCACATGAGAAAGTTATTGCAACTTATGCCTAGATTGTACCTGTGGTTAATCAAAAAGATGTCAGGTTAAAATTGATTTTGAAAACAAATTTTACATACCTATCAAATTAGTTTTAAATATAAAATTTTCCTCTAATTTATGGGATTATTATTAACAACACACACACAGATTGTAAGGTCATTGAGACTGAGATTTTTCATTTTGTTTGCACAGTGCCTAGCACACTGAGCTCCTAGCTGCTACCACAATACAAATAAACAAAATGGAAAAAAATCCTGAATTAAAATGGCTTATCATCTAGGCCCCCCCAATCCTGGAGAAAAGAAAAAAAGAAAGCATATGAGTAGCCCAGTTGGAGATGCACATATATGTAAGTGTTTTCAGCATCAGGGTCTATGCTAATGACAAGACAAGGTAGGCTAAACAAACAAGTGGGCAGAGTTAGGGAAGAGGAAGGAAGAAGCAATAACTCTCTCTCTATCATATATATATATTCAGACGATGTAGATACATTGTTATCAATGTGGGGGCTCTGCACGCTTCACAGCGGAAGTGAATCTTGAGAACCCATTTGAAGGGGGATAAGATTGTGGTTTACTTTTAGGTACTCATGTGTTAGCACCATACTTCAGTGTTTACATTATAAGAACTGAATGGGAATGTTTGTTTTAATTAACAGTTTCTATTGTGGTTAAAAAAATACCCCAAATCATTCCTATTGATCCTAATGTAGCTAAATTTTGGGCTAAAAGGATAAAGTATATACCCACACGGCACTCTACTCATCCTTTAAAGTAATCTAGGGAGAGAACAGTGTCAATTCTGTGCAGAAGAGATATATCTTGTTGCAACGTTTCTCCCTTTATAGTGGCTGGGGAAGGTTTTCTTGCACTCAAAACAAATTAAGCATTTGTCAATAAAACTTAAGTGGCTTCTTCTGTACATAATAAATAACACGTATTCCTTGAGTCTTGCGAGAGTCAATAATAAATTTGCTTTTCTACTTTAATTGATTCATTTTTATATTGACTTTAGCAGATAAACATGTAGTCTTGGTATTTACTGGTATCAACACTGCATACTTCTTATGACAGTGTGTAAGTACAGACATGTGTAGCCCCCCTAGCATGGGTATAAATAACAGCGTAGACAGTGAGGCAAGACTTCAGTGAGTAGGAGTAAAGATATGTCTGAAGCCTATGGGTAAGTACCCATGTATACACCCACACGGCACTCTACTCCAGGGATCGGCAACCTTTGGTACGCAGACCACCAGGGTAAGCCCCCTGATCGCATCAGGCCTGTTTGTTTACCTGCCGCGTCCACAGGTTCGGCTGATTGCGGCTCCCACTGGCCGCAGTTCGCCGTTCCCGGTCAATGGGATCTGCGGGAAGTGGCGGCCAACAGGTCCCTGCGCCTCGTGCTGCTTCCCACAGTTCCCATTGGCCAGGAACGGCAAACCGCAGCCACTGGGAGCTGCAGGCAGCCGTGCAAATGTAAACAAACTTTCTGGCGGCCTGCCAGCGGATTACCCTGACAGGCTGCGTGTGGCCCGTGGGCTGCAGGTTGTCCACCACTGGTGTAGACATATCTCTAGTGTTTCTCCATGGTGCCTTTTTAAATTTTAAGAAAAGGGAAAATACTATTAAAATGCAGGTATTCTATGCCCAAACTGTACAAACAATGGCAATGCATATCAGAGCATGCCTTTCTCGAAAGTGTTAATAAGCTCTTCTAACTCAATTAGGTCTCAGCTTTTTAAATTTTAATGAAACAGTAATCAATTTGTCTTCACTTCTTGCCTCCCAATGCACCCTAGGCTTACACAATAATAGGCCAGCACTAGGCACCCTGTTGCATCCTATTACTTAAGCAAATTAAATTTTATATTACTTTTGGGAATCACTGATACAACAGAAAAAATAACTATGTAAATCAATACTTTATTGGAGGAGTTTTGCTAATACTATTGATATTTCTTTGGTAGCCAATGAAAGTGATCAAATTTCTTACATTTGGGAAATAAAAATGTTTAATAATACTGTGATGTTTATAAATTATGTGGGTTATTGCTTGCTTTCTGTACACTGGACCTTTAATTAGAGTGAAGTTCCAGTTGCAGAGACAGCTGCTGTTTTGTATTCAAGTGCAAGCTGCTACGGAGGAAACACACACAGAGTTGTTCTGTTATGGAGATTTAACTTCTGGGTTTGTTTGTTTGTTTTTCATTTTGTTGTTCCCTTAGATGAAAATAAAGGTCCATCTGACTGAAAGTAAATCCTTGCCTTTGGTGTACGGATGCACATATTTATCTTGGTGTATATATGGCAGGTAAAGCTCACAGCTGCATCTGTTATAAAGGCTGCCCCACACTTTTCATTGTAAGACCCTGTTTTCAGGGACTTCCATCTTAACCAAACTAACTATCTGGACTGAAATTTTCCATACCAGATGCCTGCAGCAGGCTGATTCTGTTTCACGTTTCAGCCAAAACAGTTCCACTATTTATAAAAACAAGCTCAGGGAAAAAAAATGTTGTTTCCCCGCATTAAAAAAAAAAAATAGCATGAGATCATGCAATTGAAAGCAGTATCATAATTCATACCCACAAGGGGGCAAAGTAATTGTGCACAAGCAACCTTAATTCTAACATGTTGTAACTTCTGAGAGCTTAATTTTGCAACCTTACTGTTCTTTTAACATAGTTTGACTGTAACATAAATATGTACGTATTAATGTAACATGTCATTATGAAATATATGCATATGTAAATCCATAATTCAAATGGATTCCATTGGTACACAAACAAAATGTGTGGGCACAGCCATTTGCATGTGCAAAGATGAGTTTATACATGTCTGTGGGCGGATGGAAACGTTAACTAATCCTAGTTTTAAATTTGGCCTAAAGAATACATTGGTAGGAGCAAGGTTAAAAGTGCAGTGTTATATTGTGTCATTGCAACCTCTAAGTCCTGGACTCTGTTTTCACTTTCATATTTCAAGTGTCATTTTTAAAGATACACAATATTTAATAAAACATATTTAAGGGGAGATTGTTCCATCATGATAAAGATCCCATAGCGGAAGACTAGGATTCAAATAAAAATAATTAAAAAAAAAAAAATCTAACATTTGCCTCCCTCTAATTACTTGTATTTTCGAGTTACTTAATTTTAGCGGAGTCTCAATACATTACAGCATTGGGCCATTTAAGAGTTTAACACTTTAAATGACTTACATGAAAATGGTTGTTTCAGTAATCTATAAAAAAACAAAACAAAACAAAGCTCCTCTCAAACATTGGCCTATGTAGCCTCTGGATGACCACGTTCAGTCCGGAATAGAGTTGGGTGGGAAATGGTTAAATAGTTTTCCTGTCCTGCAAAAGTATTTGAGCTTGGGGGTGGGGGGGAGGAATCTGCATCAGAGTGGCACCAAGACCTTTCGTCACTTATTTTTGAAGGGGGGTGGGAGGGGAAGAGGGAAAGAGAGAGAGAGAAAGAGAAAAAGATCAATCCACTCTCAAATAGCCAAAAGACTGGTGGTTAAGGCACTTATCTGGGATGTACGATACAATTAAGTAGAGCAGGAACCTGAATATGAACAGGAACCTGGATTTCCCACATCCTAGGGGAGTACTCTAGCCACCAGTCGTTTGGCTAGTCTGGATGTGCGCTCTTGTACTTGTGCGCACACAATTCCATTTTGGATCTGAGACACCTTCCCGATGACATTTTTCTCAAAAGCAATCCGTTACCACAAAAAGTTTTACTGAGCCCACCACTGCTGTATTACAAATTTGAGTCTGATTAAAGTACAATAAATTTCCTTTTGTTTTAAGAAAGAACAGAAATTCAGATAGAAACAAAGGAGAATGATGGAAACAAAATCATAAAAACACAAACTAGGATTTACACTTATTAATAGTTACCGTTCCTAACTAACAAAGTAGATTCTCACCCCAAAGTTGAATCTTCTGCTGCATTTGCTAGCCTCAAGAGGCCGGGACCCAATCTTTCATGAAGTACCCCTGCTCATAAAGATACCTCCTCAGCAAATGGAGCATCTTTCTCCACCCTGCGATATACTGAATCAGTCTTGTCTTTATTCACAAACAGGGCGATCTCCTCACCATCATATCACTCCTTTTCACTTCCAAGTGGTTTCAATATTTATAGTTTGCCTGTGACGGTTTTCCATTGACTTTACTGGTTTACTGCAACAGTGGACAACTCAGCAATACATTACATAATTGGCTATCTACGGTGGGGTAACAATTCCCTCCCATTTGAATGGCCAATTACCGAGACACATTATTCCCCAGGGAGTCATTTTCATTCTAAGACCATAAGGGCATAATTTTCAGTACAGTTATACTATTCATTAAACATACATACCTCACAAATGATTATGAAGATTGATAAGTTACAAGCTTTCAGTAGAGACCTTGCTTGCTACTCTTTCTAGATACATATCAGGAAAATGGTGTAGTACCTGTAATGAGTTGGTCAGGTCTAAGACAGAAGTTGCTTGTAAAGAACAGTGAACACTTTGCCACATGGCACCAGTGGGCCTCTGTCACTGAGCTCAGCTACTAAGCTTATCTCAGCATATTATGCAATGTTTTTACTACATACTTGATTCTTATCCCTGATAATTATACCATCATTTCTTCTTCAGTTATCTCTCACCCAGTCCAGTCCACCTATGTACAATGCCAGCTGAACAGACTCATCTGTTTACTGAATGAGCCTTTGACCTGACTTAACTCATCACCAAACTACACCAGATAAATACAACATAGTTCCCCTTTCAGCATTGTGTTTCCATAAATTTCTCTTAGTAATTTGTACTCAAACTGTAATGAATTACTGATTTGGAAGTTTTCATCAGTTTAGGTAATCCAAATGTCTTTGCAAGCAGTCTCTTCTGTGCAAATATCCAGGCACTGAGTGTTTTTATAATTAAAATTGTCAATATTTATCTCTAGCTCTAAATGAAACTTTTTAACCTTTCATTTATTAATTTTGACCTCAAATATCTTAGAATAGCTCATATTTTCTGTGAGAATTAGATATATTTATCCTAGCCTAGTTTTCATTTAGGGTAATATTTATTTACCACTATCAAAACATTACCAATATCATTTCAGAAAGCCAGTTCACAGGGTAAAAATTGTATTACTCAGAATATATACACATAATCTTCTATTGCTTCATTTTTAACAATGTGTTCACTTCTTTCTACCTGTGAATGTTAACGCTGGTTTAAAAAAAAAAAAGTTGGACTGAATTATCTGGAAACTGAAATCCACAATTTATACACAGAGCAAGTACAGCAAAGAGGTCCATGGCTAAGGTCATCAGACTTTGACACTCTGCATTGAATGGATAACCTCGATGGGGACAGAGAAGTTCTGTCCTATTTAATCTTGCACCTGCAAGACTGCCAAGTAGGATGCCGATTGCAATGCTATTTTTTGTAGTGTGGATACTTCTTTACTAAGAATGGACTAAGTGCAACTTTCAAAACTCTCCATCTTCTTAAAATCAGATCCCTCTGGGTTTAAACCCATCTTCTCCCCAGTTAGAAAAATATGTAGTGATAAATTACTCAGCTTATTCCCCTGTTTTGTGGATCTATAGTCTGATCTAGTACTTCATCACCTTCTGCCACTGAGTCTCAAGGCAGGGAGAACACCAATCCAACAATTGTGTAGATAACCAATCTCATTCACCATAAAAGAACTCTGCCACCCTGTACATGAAGTATATCAAATAATTCTCTTTGTACATGTAACAAGGTAAAAGGTGCAGGTTAGAACTATTCAGTGGGGTCCCTGCAGGCACTGCAATATAAATCTATGAAAAAAAATTGAATCACCATTTCCAATTGCGTGCAACATTGATTTATTCATGTTAAACTGACATTCAGTGGCTTTGTTGTCTTGTGTCTAGTATCTATTTTGGTATCTATATAGCTAATTATAACTGCACTTTGAGACATAACACTGGCTAGAATTTCTACAACCAAGTGGTTACAGAACAGATAATTTTGCTAGATGAAAATGTTTAAAAGAGGATCCATGATGTCCTTCGTGCTGGAACACAGCTCCAGCCCACTCTCACAAGGGATCCCCTTTACCAGTTTCCCCTTTACTATTTATAGTCTTGTGTAGGAAGAAGGGCAAGACATAGAAGCTGCTGCTGTCTTATGAAAAGTACAATGGAAATCTTAAAATCCATGCAAAGACCTTGAGTTTTAAAGGTCTCCTCCAAAAGACAATAATTAAAAGGATTATTTATTTCCTCCTTCGCCTTAATCATCTGTGCTCTAATGCTCTTTTCTGGCTGCATCTGTAAGCTATTAACATTACTGCAAATTACATGGCAAAGTAAGTGCTAGCAAAGCTCTGACTGCACTCTCTCTGGGAACTTGCTGGCAAGAATTTTCGTTGATGTGATTCCTCAAAGTCAGTAATCTTCCAAAAGTTAGCCAAACAAAACATTTTAATTTTTAAAGTGTGTGAGGCTACATATAGCAGAGCAGATACTACTCAGCATTTCAATATCATTGCACTGTGCTGACAGCAAAGTCATTTATCATTAAGTTAATAAATAAGGAAGAAGAAACTAACTCTTAACAAATGTACAAGTAATGTAGTGTCTGAGGCTGAATATAACCAGGCAGTATTTCCACTGATTTAATTTTCGTTGAAGTGTACTGACAAAAGTAATAAATCTGTAACTTAATATAAAAGAAAAGAAGAAGAGATGGATTTGTAAGCACTACAGAAATTGCAAACAATAGTGTTGAGTCATAGCCATGACTCATGTTTCACTCCAGATTTTTTTTTAAAATTGACAAAAAAGGGGGTCTGCAGCAACAACATTTGATTTTTTTTAAAACAATGTGAGAATCATTCCAGGAAATACCAAGTTTCTATGGACGGCCAGTAGAATTCTATAAAGAAGTACACTGATGAAATTACATCATACCTTAATATGCCATGTACTGTGAAGACTAGACAATTTCATGCTACCTCAAAACATTAAAAGATGCACTGATTATAATAGCCCATATACAAAACACAGCCAAGCCCCCTCATTATTGGTCATTGTCTCTCAATCTTTCATTGCCTAATGGGGACACCAAAATATTGGCTAAAATAACAGACTGAAACCACCAATACCTAGCATTTTTCATATAAACACCCCCTTTTTTCATGACAGAATTACACTTCAAGCTAAAATAATTTAAAATTGTTACAAACATTTTCAATATGATACACCCCCTGGTCATACAGTAGCTAGTCTAGAGACTGAAAGGCCTTTGACTTTGTTTCATGGAGTTTTGCATTCTCCCAACTTAAAAGTTGTCAATCTTGGCCATAAAATAAGGAAATGGATTAAACTACTCTATATAAAACCAATAGGCTTCATTAGAACTAATCAGCCGATATCAAACTGATTTGAGTTGTGAAAGAAGACAAAGCTGGATGTCTACTATCTTCTTTGTTTTTGACTCTGCAGTGTGATCCATAGACTCTGCATAGAGAATCCACATCAGCATATCTGTTTACAAGATCAGGGTGCAAATTACCATGTAGAGTGTAAAATATGCCTTTGCTTATCTCAAGTAATTTTTTCAACATGTCTTCTGCTCTCAGAGTATTAGTATGGAGAAGAAAGTCACCCCATATCAGAGTCACAAGTAAAGTTGGGGGAGGCAGGGATGGCTATTTGTTAATGGTTTAACTGGGATGGGGGCCATTGGCACTTAGGGACTGATGTAAAGCTCATTGAAAATCAATGGAAAGAATCCCAATGACTTCAACAGCTTTGGATCAAGTCTTTACAATTTATTAATTTTGTTTCATATATGTACCCATGTTTCCTTATTCAATAGCATATATATTGTAGCTGGTCAGAGAAAACCAGTACTACCATTTAGCAATTACATGGTTCCTGCTACCACAGAATCTCTAATGGTTTCTCAAATGTTAGCTGATTAAGTATCAATTTACAAATGAGATTGGTGAGGTGAGGTACTTATTATTCCCTAATTACATTTTTTCTCTTTTGCTCTGCCTTAGGCTGGCGAATCAACACCATACAGTAAACCATAGCCAGATAAATGATTAGCAGCTAGTTTTCTTAGCTCCTTCTCCCATGCTCTAACCATGATACCATACTGAAACTTGATATTAATCTTGTGCTTGCTCCAGCCTTAGTTTTGATTGTTAAAAATTGATTAGGAAGAAGTCACTTCTGCCTTAAAGATTAAAGCAAGTATGTAAGATGGTAGCCAAATCACATGTAAATGACTCTCTTAATAAGAGTCCTCACATTTGTTATGAGCACTTTTAGCAAACGAGAAGACAATTATAAGATTGTTTAAGTTTTATAATGGTAAATAATGGTATGTGATAGGGTCAAGCCCCATGTAGTGCAGATGCCATTTCCCCCCTTTGTTAAGCAAAAGGAGCATGCTGGAAAAGAGGTAGAAACAATTCTCAGGGAAATTTGTTTTAGATTAGTGCAAACACCAGCTGCCTTGTTGTCTGTTCACCTGCCTTCTTCTGCTGGAGGTGCAGCCCCTGAAGAAGTCTGTTTGGAACCACTCTTACTAGTTTGCTTTTATTTCTTGGTTTTATCGGTACAGATATTCTGAGCACCCCAAAAAAGCATAACTCTCAACCAATGGTAAGAAGGGACTTCTGAATGATTTTTCTACTTTAGCTTCTCCAACATCTCTAGAAGCCTGGCATAGCACCATCTCTCCTTATTTTGTCTCTATTTATTCCTGGCTTGGTTGTTCTCTCAACTAGGTTAAAACTCTTAGACCCCTCCAATCCTGAAAGCTGTTCCACCAGGGCAAACCCCATTGAAATCAGTGAGGCTCTAGACACATGGTCTAACTTGCAGGATTGTAGCCATGTTTCATTTCCAGATTGGTAAAGGAGAAAGACTGCTACAACTGAAAAGTAAGTTCATAAATGTGTTAGAGAGTGATACTAAATACATCAGCATGAAAAGTCTGTTGAGGAGGGGGGAAAGAGAAGGATTGGTTTAAATGCTATAATAGACTACAAACCCTTGAGATGTTTCAGACCAAGTTCGTGAAGCGGGGTATGTTTGTCAGAGCTTTCTGAAAGGCATGGGTTAGAAATGGCTGATTTTATACAGGAAGGCTGGGCTTTGCTGAACAGCCCCACCTCTGGTCAATCAGATTATGGCTAATGTGTGTGATTTTTTTGTTTGTTTTATGATGAAAATAGGAGTGGTCAAGAGGCTGTAATAAAAGTGTGACCCAGGGTTACAGGCAAAAATCCCACTCCAGATACCATTGAAATCAATGTTATCACTGATTTTAAATGATGGGAACAGGATTGGCCCAATATGAAAACCAGAAATTATGTAGAATAATGAAGTATTTATTTTTTTGTGTTCTTTTGCATAGAAAATTGTTTTGGTGGTGGTGGGTTTTTTTTCATTCCAGCAGAGTAAATATTCTGTTCTGTCTGACAGAACATTATATTTAGGGGGCACGGTAGTACTGAGGGCTAGTTCAGTGCTTAGGGTTGGGGGCACACAATAAAAAAGTATCAATTTATTTTATAAGGACACAAAGCATGATTTATTGCCTTCTGTTCAAACGTTTTACAGCTTAAATCAATAAGAACAGCCAGAATGAGACATGATGTCTGCAATCAGTGATGCTGAACATTAACACAAAAACTAATTACTTGAGAGAAAATCATAAAAATCTAGCTACAGCTGTACTGACTCAGTACGAAAAAGGCTGCATACCAGTATGCTGCACACAGCACCTCATGCTTCACTGCTTCCTAAATATGGTTTGCAGGGGGGACATATTCACAGACCGAAATTATATTTAGGTTGGATTTAAGTCATGACACAAACGATGAAAATTCTGATATTTGACATTTGTTTGTTTACTTTCATGGGTTTGAAGAATAGTAACATTTTTGAATTAACGTCTTAATATTTTTTAAAAGATACATGTAAAATAGCTTTATAAAGAAGATTACAAGCTGTATCCCTCTTTTCTCCCCTCTATCCCAGGAAATTTGAATGACTCCTTTGTGAACTACTTAAAGGGATGTATTCTGGTATCTGGATGCCTCAGACACACACCAGTGGGATTCAAGTTTCCTCTTAAATAAGATCAAATGCATGAGTGAATATCTCAAGGCATTGGCCACTGTGATTTTATTAATTTTCTTACAGTTTAATCCAAAAGAAATTCAGCACCAAAAGGGCCCAATCCAATGTTCCAGGAGCCCTGGACCTACACTGAGAAACACAATAATATAGGAGCCGCAAAATATCAATCACCCAGAGCAGCAGCATCTTTTCCTTCCACCCAACTCTACATCATTTAAGCACTAGGCATATGACCTATACAGCTTGAACCTCCATTTCACTTTCTCACAAGAGAAGAGTTCCTTTGAAGATTTGACCCCACCAAGATCTGATCAGGAGGCTGCCCCTCCTAACCTCAAAGGAGGTGGTGGAAATCCAAGTGGAATAGCTGAAACAAAGTACTGGGGAAGAGTTAAAGCTTAAACTCTGAAGCAGAGAAGCAGAGTTTTCAGCAAAACAGACTGTAACCTGTCCCCAGAAGAGTGGAGGTAGCAGGTATAAATTGAGCTGACCTGTCTTGAGGGAAATGCTAAACTTAGGTAAAACAACATGTCTTTCGTTATGTTAAACCCTTTGCTTTCTGATTGCTATATTCCTATGGATAAATAAATAATATTTTGTTTTGAAGAAGTAGCTTGGTGTCACTGCATTTACCTACTGTTCCCAGTTCCTGAACAGAAGTCTTTTACAGGGGCCAAAACCAGTTTGACCTATTGAGGAAACACATTTGGTGAACACGGATGCTGCAACCCAGAGACCCAGTCTTAAAATGGGTGATTTGTGGGATTCCACTTTGAGAGAAGTGCAGGTGTTAGGCTGATTGCTTCAAAGGAGTGCCCACAGAAAAACTGAATGAGAGGTTGTGGGATTCATACAGGGTTCATACACTTGGCAACATTCAGGGCACACCCGGAGTGTTGTGCTGGAGCTGTGCACACACAGCTCCTCTCAAGGGCATGAACCTTGGAATCTCGCCCAGATGACATGAACCGTGGGAAGCCTCCCAGGACTGGGCTCAAGGCCCGAGAGCAAGGAATGCGGTAGATAGAAATTGGTAAATAAGAATGTTAAACAAAGCCAGTGTATTCCTTTTATCTGTTGGAGAATGTAATGCGCGGGGGGAGAGAAAGAATAAAGGGGAAAGTGGAAAGCTGACAGGCAGAAGTCCGTTGGCAGACCAGCTTGCTTGCTTGCTAAAAGCTCTGTGCTGTCTTGTCATTGAACCGCCACAACTGGCGCCCAACGTGGGGTCCTCAGCACTCACCTCGCCCAGCAAGGGTTTCAGACACGTCACTCATCCGCTTCGCGGATCCCGGTGAGTATTTTTCATTGTGGTAAGTATGGGAAGCTCCCTCTCTGCTTTGCAAGTGCAACACCGCAATGAGCTACAGTATTTGCTGCGTAAGGCTCAGCATGACTGCCCCACTCAAGAACTCACTCTCCTGCTACAGGAGGTGAGTGCCCAATGCCCGTGGTACCCTGAAGCCAGAACCCTTAAGCTAGCGGACTGGGAGCGGTTGGGCCAGACATTGCACAAAGAGCCTCGGGTGCTCGTGCAGGCTTTACATGCCTGGCACCTCTGCCACGACGCGATACAGTGTGTCGCCTCGGACAGGCCCTCCCTCGCGAGGCTGGTGATCTCGCAACTCCCGTCCGCTCCTGCAGCCCTCCCCCCTCCTAGCGATGCGACACAGTGTGTCGCCTCGGAAAGACCCTCTCCTGCGCCAACAGAGGGGCTGCCGATCCCGCCACCCCCGTCCGCTCCTGCAACCATCCCTCCCCCTGCTTTGCCCCCAGTGCCTCTATTCCACCGCCTCCCTTGCCTTCCCCACCAGAGCCAGTGTGTGATTACCATCCCCCCGTGGGGCCCCATGCTCCGGGGCCCCCCGGGGGGTCGTCCACGTCTGCTCAGGGGCTTTCGCTGGTGCAACAAATGGTTCACGCAGCGAAGACTCGCTCAGATATTACAGCAGAGGAGCTGGCTGGTCTGGTCTCAGTTTGCCCGGTGACCTGGCAGGATGATGGCCAGGGCAACCAGGTTGCAAACTGGATCAGTTTGCCTTACTCGGTGATCCGGGAGGTAAAGAAAGCGATTCGCAAGTTCGGCCTCACTAGCACGTATGTACGTGGTCTCATTGAAGGGCTAGGTACTGGGTACTCCCTGGTCCCTGAAGACTGGAAGGCGCTGTTGCGCATGATGCTGACGCCCAGTCAGTATGTTATTTGGTTTAGTGAGTATCGGCAGATGGCGGAACGCCAAGCCCAGGTATATAGAGAGCAAGGTATCATTTATGAGCAATTGGCAGTGGAGGGCCAGTTTGCTACTGTTCAGCTGCAGTCTCAACTCCCTCAGGCCGTCTTCCCCATTATTTCCACCTGCGCCCAGCATGCCTTCCAGAAGGTCCTGGATTCAGGCAAGCCTACCAAAAGCTTTGCCAGTATCCGTCAGGGTGCATCAGAGTCCTTTATGGATTTTACCAACAGATTGCAGGAGGCTATCCTCCGACAGGTGGATGGCCTTGCAGCAGCTCAGGAGATCCTGTTAAAAATGGTGGTTGAAAATGCGAACGAGGATTGCCGCCGTGCTCTCCAGGCTGCACAAGCCTCTGGAATTCTAGAGCTGTCGGACATGCTGCGGGCATCATGTCCAACAGAAACATCGGAACCCAACACATAAAGCTGGAGTTCTGGCTGCCGCCCTGCGAAAAAGCAGAAAGGAGGGGAAGCGTTGTTACCGCTGTGTTAAGGAGGGTCACTTTCAGCGGGAGTGCCACTCATCGACGGCGCCCGCCCGCCCCTCAAAGAAGTGCCCCAAGTGTCGGAAGGGCTATCACTGGGCTAATCAGTGTTGTAGCGGGTCGGGAAACCGCACGACGGGTCTCCCCCGAACCCAGGGCCAAACGGGGGCGTTTCCCACTCAGACAACTGTTCCTCTGCCTTACAATCCATAGACTCCATGAGGGCAGCGACTGCCGGAAGTGCAGGGCTTGATTTGATTATGCAGGAGGACGCTGATTTTCAGTTGCCGGGGGAGGTTTGCGCCATACCTACACAGGTGACGGGACCTCTCCCTGACGGATTTGTGGGTCTGGTTCTCCCTCGCTCACACGCTGGGAAACAGGGTTTTTTTGTCATCCCGGGGGTCATTGACGCCGATTACACCGGTGTTATTAAGGTTCAGGTGTGGACCCATCTTCCGCAGTCGCTCCCGCGTGGACGGTCAATTGCACAATTGATTTTAGTCCCCTATCAGGTGCCAGCCGCAGAGGATCGAGCCCGGGGCGGGAACGGCTTTGGATCGACGCTGTCTCAGTTGCCGTCTCACAACACGTCCTCTCCACTTGTTGCTCTAACAATGTCGCTCCGCCCCTCGAAACCTCAGTTAACACTTCTCTTAAATAATGTTCCTTTTACAGGGCTGATGGACACTGGAGCTGACGTTACGGTGATTCGTGATCCGGAGTGGCCGGCCAGTTGGCCAACAGTTCCTTCTTTGCAGCTGTCTTTTTTTTTTTAATTGATCTTACATGTGGGGAACACATTGTTCATAAGCAGAGATGTCAGAATGTATCACCTAAAAATAGTGTAGTGTAAATTGATTATTTTTAGAGTATAGCAGCTTTGCATTTTATTGTAATCTCTGTAATAAAGAGATTATTTACTGAGAAGCCAAAAGTCCAGAGACACTAGACATACAAAAGAGTCACTTCATAAATCTGTATGGAGGTGACTGCTGTCATAATCTTGTGGAACTAAACTGAGGCAATTTCAGTGTCTAAAAGAGTTTGTATAATAGAATGGGAATTGTTATGGCCAAGAATGCAATGCTGAAGGAAATTTGGAATATTCCAAGGCAAAAATAATGTCAATAATGAAGAAAAAGATTGTGATGGAAGGTGATGGAATTATTTGCTCTTTCAGCTAAATATAGAAGTAGTATTATTTATATATCAAATTAATATCTGAAATATCTACTTTGGGACTAGAGCCTGCTTTGGCAGTAGGTGACTAAATAAGCCAGTAGATCTTTTCCCCTTCTGATGCCTCTTGCCCAGTGATTTATATATCCCAGTGCATATTAGGATTACAACAATGAGACTGCTGGGGAGGAGTATGCTCGTTAAATTGTGACCTTGGCCTGTTGTGGGATCTATGTTAACATCTCCCTAAAGATGTCAGTTAAAAAATTATAAATAATTCAGTGCAGTTTGCCCTTTTGTGTCTGGACAACATTGCTAAAAATAAGACAACCAAGCATCTACCCCATGTTTGATTTGGTTCTTTCTCCAGGCCTGGACGAGGACAAAACTGATGATTTTGTAAAGGGAAATCATGCCTCACCAATCTATTAGAATTCTTTGGGGGCATCAACAAGCATGTGGACAAGGGTGATCCAGTGGATATAGTGTACTAAGATTTCCAGAAAGCTTTTGACAAGGTCCCTCACCAAAGGCTCTTAAGCAAAGTAAGCTGCCATGGAATAAGAGGGAAGATCTTCTCATAGATCAGTGACTGGTTAAAAGATAGGAAATAAAGAGTAGGAAAAAATGGTCAGTTTTCAGAATGGAGAGGGGTTAATAGTAGTGTACACAGGGGTCTGTACTGGGATCAGTAGTGTTCAACATATTTATAAATGATCTGGAAAAAGCAGTAAACAGTGAGATGGCAAAATTTGCAGATGATACAAAACTACTCAAGATAGGTAAATCCAAAGCAGACTGCAGAGAGTTACAAAGTGATCTCACAAACCTGGGTGACTGGGCAACAAAACGTCAGATGAAATTAAATGCTGATAAATTCAAAGTAATGCACATTGCAAAACATAATCCCAAATATACATACAAAATCATGGGGTCTAAATTAGATGTTACCACTCAAGAAAGATCTTGGAGATATTGCTGATAGTTATCTGAAAACATCCACTCAATGTGCAGCAGCCGTCGAAAAGGCTAACAGAATGTTGGGAATCTATTAGGAAAGGGAAAGATAAGAAACAGAAAATATCAGACTGCTTCTATAGAAATCCATAGTATGCCCACATTTTGAATACTTTGAAACTGGTTGCCCCATCTCAAAAAAAGATACCTTGGAAAAGGTACAGAAAAAGTCAACAAAAGGTTTAGTGGTATGGAACAGCTTCCATATGAGGAGAGATTAATACGACTGGGAGTTTTTAGCTTGGAAAAGACATGATGATATGATGGACGTCTATAAAATCATGACTGGTAGAGAGGAAGTAAATAAGGAAGTGTTATTTACTCCTTCTCATAACACAAGAACTGGGGGTCACCAAATGAAATTAACAGGCAGCAGGTTTAAAACAAACAAAAGGAACTTATTTCTTCATCTAGATATGCCCTGAGATATAAGGTCTTTGGGACAGGAGACAGTGCACTTATATGTTTGTACACCACCAAGCATAAGACAATCCCACTTCTGAGAGGGGGTTTTGTCTACTGCTGTAATATAAATAATAAAAAAAATGCATGTGGAAACCTCAGGTACTCTGGTGGCACTGCTGACTTTTTAATTATGACCAATATAAATTGCCTACAGTCTATTTATGAAAATATCCAGATATAAGTAGTGTGCTAAGCAATTTCCCATAGAGGAAGTAGATTAGCACAATAGATTCTATTCCATGGATACTTGTACTGATTTTCTAGAACATGGTTAGGCATCTTCTGTTTTCAATAAAAGTATTTGCAGAAATTCAATAAAAATCCACAAAACAATTAGAAATTATATTTTACTTTTTTAATTAAAGCACATACATTTTCCTCTTTTGGCTGTGGAACAGAAGGTAGACAGGAGTGAAAAAATGTGAGAATATAGGAACTCAGAAAGACCAACAGCACTCCCAAATATGTTTCTACAAAGCTCATGCAGATCACATTGCTGGGTTAAAAGCCAAAGGGATATTTGTTAATACATTTCCTTCAACTGTGTCCCATTTTTCTTTGCTTTTGATGAATAATCTAGTGAACAAATTTGCTGGGAGAAATGCTTGTGGAAATAGTGAATTTTAAGAACATATTGGAGAATGTGAAAGAAAATTATCCCTCTGATTGTTCATCGCACAAGACATACTGTAGGCTTTTCATGGGGAGTGCATGGGGCACAGGACTAAAAGTCAGGAAACCTTGGGTTCAGTTCCCAGCTCTGACACTAACCTGCTGTACAACCCTGTGGAAGTAGTTTTTGTGACTGTTTCCCCTCCCTCCTTTTTTCATTCATGAAAATTTAGATTCTAAATTCTTCAGACAGGGACTGTCTCTCCGATTCAGCAGTCCATCACTATTCAGAAAAGCACTTAAGTAAATGCTTAACTTTTAGCACATGATTATGCCCCCTTAGAATCATAGAATATTAGGGTTGGAAGAGACCTCAGGAGGTCATCTAGTCCAATCCCCTGTTCAAAGCAGGACCAATCCCCAACTAAATCATCCCAGCCAGGGCTTTGTCAAGCCGGGCCTTAAAAACCACTAAGGATGGAGATTCCACCACCGCCCTCGGAAACCCATTCCAGTGCTTCACCACCCTCCTAGTGAAACCGTGTTTCCTAATATCCAACCTAGACCTCCCCCACTGCAACTTGAGACCACTGCTCCTTGTTCTGTCATCTGCCACCACTGAGAACAGCCAAGCTCCATCCTCTTTGGAACCCCCCCTTCAGGTAGCTGAAGGCTGCTCTCAAATCCCCCCTCACTCTTCTCTTCTGCAGACTAAATAACCCCAGTTCCCTCAGCCTCTTCTCGTAAGTCATGTGCCCCAGCCCCCTAATCATTTTTGTTGCCCTCTGCTGGACTCTCTCCAATTTGTCCACTTCCCTTCTATAGTGGGGGGACCAAAACTGGACACAGTAATCCAGGTGTGGCCTCACCAGTGCCGAACAGAGGGGAATAATCACTTCCCTCTATCTGCTGGCAATGCTCCTACTAATACAGCCCAATATGCCGTTGGCCTTCTTGGCGACAAGCGCACACTGCTGACTCATACCCAGCTTCTCGTCCACTGTAATCCATAGGTCCTTTTCTGCAGAACTGCTGTTTAGCCAGTCGGTCCCCAGCCTGTAGCAGTTCATGGGATTCTTCTGTCCTAAGTGCAGGACTCTGCACTTGTCCTTGTTGAACCTCATCAAATTTCTTTTGGCCCAATCCTCCAATTTGACTAGGTCACTCTGGACCCTATCCCTACCCTCCAGCATATCTAGCTCACACCCTCACCCCCAGGTTAGTGTCATCTGCAAACTTGCTGAGGGTGCAATTCATGCCATCATCCAGATCGTTAATGAAGATGTTGAACAAAACTGGCCCCAGGACCGAACCCTGGGGCATTCCGTTTTATACTGGGCGCCAACTAGACATTGATCCACTGAACACCATCCATTGAGCCCGACAATCTAGCCAGCTTTCTATCCACCTTATAGTCCATTCATCCAATTTGTAGTTCTTTAACTTGCTGGCAAGAATACTGTGGAAGACCATATCAAAAGCTTTGCTAAAGTCAAGATATATCACATCCACCACTTTCCCCATATCCACAGAGCCAGTTATCTCATCATAGAAAGCAATCAGGTTGGTCAGGCATGACTTGCCCTTGGTGAATCCATGTTGACTGTTCCTGATCACCTTCTTCTCCTCCAAGTGCTTCAAAATGGATTCCTTGAGGACCTGTTCCATGATTTTGCCAGGGACTGAAGTGAGGCTGACCAGTCTGTAGTTCCCTGGGTTCTCTTTCTTCCCTTTTTAAAATATGGGCACTATATTTGCCTTTTTCCAATTGTCCAGGACTTCCCCTGATCATCATGAATTTTCAGAGATAATGGCCAATGGCTCTGCAATCACATCAGCCAAATCCTTCAGCACCCTTGGATGCATTAGATCTGGACCCATGGACTTGTGCATGCCCAGCTTTTATAAATCAACCTTAACCTGTTCTTTCACCACTGAGGGCTGCTCACCTCCTCTCCATATTGTGTTGCCCAAGGCAAAAAAAGCATTGAGTACTTCAGCTTTTTCCACATCATCTGTCACTATGTTGCCTCCCCCATTCAGTAAGGGTCCCACACTTTCCCTGACCTTCTTCTTGTTACTAACATACCTGTAGAAACCTTTCTTGTTACCCTTCACATCACTTTCTAGATGCAACTCCAGTTGTGCCTTGGCCTTCCTCATTACACCCCTGCATGCTGTAGCAATATTTTTATACTCCTCCCTAGTCATCTGTCCAAATATCCACTTCTTGTAAGCTTCCTTTTTGAGTTTAAGCTCACCAAAGATTTCACTGTTAAGCCAGATGGTCACCTGCCATATTTGCTGTTCTTTCTGCACATTGGAATGGTTTGTTCCTGCACCCTCAATAAGGCTTCTTTAAAATATAGCTAGCTCTCCTTGTCTCCTTGCCCCCTCATATTAGCCTCCCAGGGGATCCTCCCCATCAGTTCCCTAAGGGAGTCTAAGTCTGCTTTTCTGAAGTCCAGGGTCTGTATTTTGCTATTCTCCTTTCTTCCTTTTGTCAGGATCCTGAATGCAACCATCTCATGGTCACTGCTGCCTAGGTTGCCACCCACTTCTCCTTCCCCTACCTATTCTTCCCTGTTTGTAAGCAGCAGGTCAAGAGCATCACGGCCCCTAGTTGTTTCCTCCAGCACTTGTACCAGGAAGTTGTCCCCAACACTCTCCAAAAACTTCCTGGATTGTCTGTTCATTGCTGTATTTGCCCTCCCAGCAGATGTCAGGGTGATTGAAGTCCCCCATTAGAACCAGGGCCTGTGATCTGGAGACTTCAGTTAGTTGTCTGAAGAAAGCCTTGTCTACCTCATTCTTCAATCCGGTGGTCTGTAGCACATGCCCACCACGACATCATCCTTGCTCTCACCTCTAAACTTAGCCCAAAGACTCTCAACAGGCTTTTCTCCAGTTTCAAAGTGGAGCTCTGAGCAATCATACCGCTATCTTACATACAATGCAACTCCTCCACCTTTCCTCCCGTGCCTGTCCTTCCTGAATAGTTTATACCCATCCATGACAGTGCTCCAGTCATGTGAACTGCCTCACCATGTTTCTGTTATTCCGATCACACCATAGCTCCTTGATTGTGCCAGGACTTTCAATTGTTCCAATTCTTCCTGCTTGTTTCCAAGGCTTCTTGCATTCGGATACATGCACCTAAGACAAGGAGCCAATTGCCCTACTTTTTCAGTATGAATCAGGAGACTTCAATGTGACTGAAGGAGGTGCTAAAGTTTAGCCCCTGATTAAGTAATTTGCTGAATAGGGATAGAACCACTTAGCAATCCCGTAACAGAGTACCTGCAAATTTTTCACCCTGTGAAATTTTTTTGTAAGCTACAAATGCAACGTGTGCCCATGCAGGTATCTGAATCATTGTGGTTGCACTTGTGACTGTTCCTCTTACTAGTAATTGCTTTCCTCTCTCTGCTCCCAGCTTGAGAGGCACAGTATTCAGGCCCCAAAAATCTTGAGGGATTTAGCAGATGCCATAGTTATCTGTGCTGAGGCCCTGTACCTCTCCCCTTAGAGTCCTGCATCTCTTCCTCTTCCTAACATCATGGATCCATATACCTTGCTAAATGATGCTTCCATCATAAGCCAGAACTGACTTTGAATTTCCTCCCCCTTTGGCCCATGGCACACCCACATGAAAGGACACAGGGCATACCTGGCAGAAACAAGGGTGGAGCACTGTTGCTTTCCTCAGCCAGCACTCTTCCATGTTTACATCCCTTCTGCCCACAAGAGGGGAAAGGGACCATTTTAGCCTTTTGACTTTAACAATACCTTTTCAAAATGCAGCTTTCAAGACTCTCAAAATGAATGGCTAGGGAGAAGAGCATTGCAGACTCAACATACTGGAAACATTGTCAGACAACAAATGCTCACTTTGGGCTAGATCATGCCTTTCAGGAGCAGCCCAGAGTTAGGGATGGTGTGGAATCACCTCACCCTGAAGGGAGCCATGGTACCTTTCTGAACACGCAGGCAGAACAGGCCCCCTTCCACACCCCAGGAGCCTGTTCCTCCTGTACATTAGTGCCCTGGCCCCAGCTCCTCCTCAACAGTAATGGTGCAGGGAGTGCAGTGTCTGCTATTCTCCTGGAATCTTTGGGTATGTCTACACTGCAATAAAACCCTATGCAACCGACTCAGAGCCCAGGGCAGCTGAGTTAGACTCAAGCTGTGTGGCTATAAAATAGCAGTGTAGACATTAGTGCTCCGAGACCCTCCCCCAAACTGAGGCTCCAGCCCAAGCCCAAACATCTATGTGCTATTTTATAGCCACACAGCTGGAGCCCTTTGACCTAAGTCAGCTGACCTAGGCCAGTCATGGCCATGCTTTGACTGTTTTACTGTAGTATGGACACACTCTTACTCGGCCTGTGCAGGCAGTAGAGAGTATAACGGTTCCTTTCCCTACTCACTCAAGGGCCAGGTAGAATTTCCCCCTCTAGTATCTAACTCCAAGTATTATTACTCTAGATGTTGGTATTATTCATTTATATAAAATTATTCAACTGTGTTAGCTTTTTTCTGCTCAGATAGCCTTCCCCACCAACTCCCGTTTATTATGTTATTCACTGAATAGTTTATTTAAACAAATTGCAGTCTGTGAGGAGCTGTTCACAAACTTTTCCTTGTGATTGTTTACTGTTTGTGGTGTGTAGTGATTGCTGACTGAAATCAGTGGGAGGTAGGTGCCTAAATACCTTTGATGATCTGGACGCTCCTTTGACTCCATGACCAGAACTTTTTTTAAAAATAGGAAAATAAGTTATGAACAACAGTTCCATTACCAATGTAAGCCCCATAACCAGGTCACCCTCCTCCCAAGCCCCCACTGAGGCCTGGGGTCATTCAGAGAATCCCTGCCTCAGTTTCCCTTATTCACAGCTCCTTATATAAACTCCCCCAATCCTGAGTCCATAAAGCATCCCCCTTTTGTGTCTAGTTTTGCCACATAAAATTCAAGACAACACCCAGTACTGGGGCTTCTCTCCTTCTCCCAGGAGAGAAATCAAACCTTCCAGCTTCACTGACTCCACCCTGCTTTTGGCAGGCCACTCCCAGATCTACTTATATGGAGTCTCTTCCCTGAAGGAGCCTACCTGCAGTCCCCACCCAGGCCTTCTTGCCTGGGAGCTCCCCTCGTGACTCAGGACCTTCCTTACTCTAACATGCACTCCTAGTCTCTCCTAGCTGGAACGACTTCCTGAGCTCAAGGTCTTCCACACAGGAGGTTCTCACCCTCTGGAGCTTCCTCTCCTTGTTTCCTGTTCTCCAGTGGCTCTTCACAGAGGGTGGCTAGCCTCTATCAGGCCCCATGGAGAGACTGTTAAGAAGGCATTCATAACATTTGAGAGACTTCTAGGATTAGCAAATATTTTTAATGAATAATTTAGAAATCTGTGAACCACACCAGATCTCACCTTGTTTATTTTTGAGACATTTTTCCATTATGCAATCTGCTTTAAATAAAACCTGAATGTCTGTAATATTCTAACTCTATTACGTAAGATTTCCTATACTAGAATGCTGAGGAACCTCTTTTATCTAAGACAAAATTGGGAAGTTTTTAAGGGTGACCACTGTGAGTGAGCGTGTATGGGGTGTGAAAATACCTTGTATACACTGTGTATAAAATGTACACCTTAGGTATGCTCCTGTGTAGCCACATGCATACAGAGATCCATGGGATTTCACTAAACATATAAAAAAGGGCTACACATTTTATTATCTGGAAAAAAGGAAACATTTAAACTGAAAACCAAAAGCAGTGTTTTCTCTTCTGACATAGTCCTTGAAAAGTTTGCTTCTAGAGGACATGGTCAATGACTTCTCCGACAAGCCTTTCTGCAAAATCAGGTGTGTACAGAATTCTTTTGCATGTAGAAGCTCCTTATAGGAGACAAAACAAAGTCACCACTCAATCTGAACTGATAATTAGCATACCCAGGAACTCAGAAGCTTCCTGGATAATTAGCATACAGCTGCTAATCACCCCATAAATTGTTGTTACAACCACACATAGCCCTGCCAATACATTTCACTAGAAAATTACAGCAATTGATGCTCACTTTGAATTCTCCGGTAGGAAGAGGATGATCAAAAATAGATGTAAAAGACAGTGAGGCCTAGGACACAGTAAAATTCTGATGTTTATTGTTAATTTAAGGGTTGATTTAGAGTTATTCTTAGCCCTAGGTAAGCTGAACTGCGGAAGGAGTTCTAAACAGTACTTGTGTCTCAGGGACAGCCCTTTGAGAACCACAACATAAGCCTCCCCCAAATCATATCCATATGATGCTTCTTTACATTCTACAATAATCGTCATCAGGTTCTTGAAACCCTTTGCTCTGTTGAATCCTAGTTGCCAACTGGAATCTTTAGGAAGCAGTTGAAAATTCTTAAAAAGGAATTTGCATTAGGGACAGTATTAAGGAAAAGTGGCCAAGGATACTATTTGGAGCCTTTTCTATTTAACTTTTATTACTATTATTTAACGTTATTTGCCTGTTAATAGGGTACAATGCATTTTTGTTTTGTACAGCATTGTTCATGCAAAAATTTAAAAGGCGATGATAAAAAAGATAAATAAACTAAGCAGTTTAGGGAGAATAGGTATAGCCTGTTTTACATAAGATTTGAAGAGAGATGGTGAGTGAATGAGGCAGAGAGATAGACGAAGGTTATCCCAGATGGCGGGACCTGCACAGGAAAATGCTCTCAGTCAGAACTGGCACGAGTTTAAGGGTCAGAGAGGAGGTTCCTGAGTGAAGGGAGGAATAATAAGAAGAAAATATTGGAGGTGGTGACTATTCACTGAGTCTATTCATTTCCCTCTTGTACCAACCCGTGCTATTCGGAATGAATGTTAAATGCTCATTAGTACTTCTGGGGCTGCAGCCAGTTTTACTGATGTTGGCACTGTATCCGTTAGTAATAGGAAAGGGAAAACCAGTCCTGAGAACATAAGAATCAACACAAACTTTCATCCAAAACAGAAAATGAACCCGAACTTAGCTATTTGTGCTAGTCAAAACCAGGAAAAGAATCCCCCAAAATGGCTGTTATACTGGATAGCACAATCTTCTCTTTTTTTTTTTTTTTTGCACGCAGTATTTCCAGCCAGCCATCTTACGAAAGCAGTTTGAGTATATTCAGATGTTTCCTATATAATAGTCCAAAATTTGCATGAAACCTGAACCGAAACTCCAAACCCTTTTGAGTCATCTATTGCTGGTACTAATGCCACAATTTTCTTCTTTTCTGCAAAGCAGCAAGTCCCCCTTATCATTTGCACAGCAACTACCAAGGATTAAAACATGTTCCACATTAGAGTCTATTATATTATCTCAATTTTAAGTTTAAGATTTAGCAACCTGAAAACATTTAGAATCCATAGATCTCAGAGCACTTTAAAATAGGGGTAATTTTGCAGAGGTAGTGAAACCAATGCACAGAGATGTCTAGTGACTTGCTGTGTAGCTTTCAGCAAGCAATTGCAAAGAAAGGAATAGAACTCAGGTCTCATGACAGCCAGTACCACGGATTTAAATCCCTCAGTTCCAGAAAGCACTTAATCATGTGATTCAGTCTCAAAGTCAATGACATGAAATCATATACTTAGAGCTAAGCACAAGCTCAAGTGCTTTCCTGAATAGGGACAACAGAGGCAGTCCTCAATGAGGACAAAATAAAAGTTTGTAACTGTGGTGCATGATGTGTCACATTGCGTTCTAGGTGTGGGAAATGAATTACACTATCAGGAAACATAACATCTGCCCTATAAGCTGAGATGTGGCAGCAGGAAATATGCTATAGGAGATGCAGGGGTAGTTCAATATGACCTAATACATTTCCCCATGGTTTATAAGTGTCAAAAACAGCAAATGGCATAAGGCAAGCACCTATATAGTCACAGATTATGGAAAGTTGCTCGTGCAACACTGAAAATAAATTAAGTAACAAAATGCCTAAATACAGTCACTTTAATGTGTCCGTCGAGAGTAGAAAAGTCTTTAATAAGCTGCAGTTGTTCAACAGCACATCAAATCCCATAAATGCTAGTCAAAGACTTGAGACTCTACCTACACTATGGCTGAAAAACTCTGGGAACAACATAAATACATAATAAGTGTTGAAAAGCAATCAAGCAAGCATGCACAAAGTCACATTGATATTTCACTGACTCCCATCCACTTGGAAGATGAAAGCAGTTAGCTTGACACTGTGCCGCCTTCTGATGTCTTCGCACAGGAAGCACTTGCCATGGTGAAACATTTACAGACACTGTGTCGAGGTTAGAAGGTCCCAGGTGTTAACTACTGTCTCTCCCCTCTCCCCCACCCCCAGGTTTGTGAAACCAATGCAATTCTTTGTAGGGGAGGGTTTTTGCTCCAAAATAAGTGTTACAATGCTGTTTTCTCCCAAACACATATTTATATGAATGCCAGGAACCCACTCAAAAATTTGGGGCACCCCTGGGTCTTAGTGTCCACCTTCCCACAACCTCCTATCTGTGTTTTGATCTGACCCTTCCTGTAGGCTCCCACCACAGCTGGCTGCTGCAGCCTGGTGAGTCTTCCTCAGGAGGGGATCTGGTACTTAAAAGTGGAAAAGCCTTCCAGCCTGCCAGACCTATTAGTACAACATTGAAACTGTTAAAGAGCCATTCAAGTGATAATGAAGTTATTTAACAGGCATTTGCCAGCCCCCAGGTATATACTGTCAGCTTCTGAAAAAAGAAAAGGAGGACTTGTGGCACTTAGAGACTAACCAACTTATCTGAGCATAAGCTTTCGTGAGCTACAGCTCACTTCATCGGATGCATTCAGTGGAAAATACAGTGAGGAGATTTATATACACACAGAACATGAAAAAATGGGTGTTATCACTCTCCTTACAGTGTGTATGATAACACCCATTTTTTCATGTTCTGTGTGTGTGTATATAAATCCCCTCACTGTATTTTCCACTGAATGCATCCGATGAAGTGAGCTGTAGCTCACGAAAGCTTATGCTCAAATAAGTTGGTTAGTCTCTAATGTGCCACAAGTACTCCCTTTTTTTTTGTGAATATAGATTAACACGGCTGCTATTCTGAAACATGTCAGCTTCTGAATTTACTGACAAAACCAGTTGTGCATTGTTGTAATATTTACTCAGAACATGTTAGTCTACAGGACCTTAGTTTAAAATTTGTTTTAAAAATACTTCATTAATATGTTGCTGAAGGTTATAAAATCATATCTCTAAACTTTTTTGCAATATTAGAGTATTCATCTTCAGCCTTAAATGCTTGGATCTTCAGATATACAGTTTTTAAAATAAATCCTTCAAAAGACCACCCTTATCTAAAATACACATGCGAGCCCAGGCTGCCATCAGTTTAATAATACTGCATAGGGGCATCAGTTTAATAATACTGCATAGGGCCCCATAAATCCTAAGGATGACCCTGATCACTAGGGAAATAGATTTCAGTTTTCAAAGGATTGTTTTGATCTGAGTTTTAAGCTTCCACTTTTCTATTGTGGAAAGTGCCTTAATAGTATTCAGCTAAGCTAGTTTTTTCCAGGAACTGGTTTCCATGTGAATCTCTATTTATGTTCAAACAGGTACGTGAACACAAGAGCAAGTTAAGAGTGAAACTGGCAGGAGACACATTGTGCTTTCATTTGTACTCGTGTGACTGAGAGCAGAGTCTGTCGGACAGGCTTTTATCTCCTGAAGATTATGGGGTAAGTGAAAAACGTGATAAAGAGAAGTGCACTTCAATATGTCTATCTCACAATCCTCAAGAGCATGGCATTTTTTTGGTGGCGAGGAGTTTACATCATGAACAGAGCACTGACTGCTACTAACAAGGAGTTGGAAGGGGTAATTTTCAATAGTTGGACACCCACATAAAAATTAAAAATTTAAAAATTACTAACATTGGTTTACAGAAACAGGAAGTGGTAGGCCAGCTCTTAGGCACCGTTTCTCTTATTGGCAACTAAGGGATGTGACTCCTACTATTTTAGTCATTAAATGTGTATAAAGGCCCTCTTAGGAATAAGAATTAAAATAGAGCAAAATAATCACAATTATAATAGGCTTGGCAGAATTTGATTTTTTTTTATAATTTCAACAGATATTAAAAGGTTATTTTAACCCTTTCTTTAAGATGATTTAAATTCTCAGTTGCAGCAAGTGACCAACAATTATTTAACAATAGTAAAAAGAACAGGAGTACTTGTGGCACCTTAGAGACTAACAAATTTATTTGAGCATAAGCTTTCGTGGGCTACTTAACAATAGTAGATACTCAAAAAGTTGAAGCTATATAAACTGTTAAAATATACATGGTCAGTATTGCATATCAAAATATGCAATATAAATATCCTTAAATCAACAAGGCCTGTTTTTACTATTCATTCACTGGGCTATTTGTAACAAGCTAGAGTCAAAAATCTAAATCCCTGCATTTTGACTCATAAGTTCTCAAGCAACGTTTTTCTTACTTTGCCTATGTCAGCAACCAAGTCATGGGTGGTCTGAACTAATTGGTGGAGCAACAGTCCTGCCTACCCGTTAGAGCTGAATCTAGCTGGGATGGGGTCATGGAGTAAAGCCAAAGGTTGGAACTGGGAGTCAGAACAAAGGAGTAAGCAAAAAAAAAAAAAAAAAAAATCACAGAAGACATAGCCAAGAGTCAGAAGCCAAAGCCTTCACCATAGTCACAATCAGCAGGCATAGCCAAGTATAGGAGCTGGGAGTCAGAAGGCAGGTAGGGGGTGGGTAGGAACAGAACCAAAGGCAGCTGCAGGTGAGGAGCACACACAGCAGCCACTAGACTGCTGCTCCTGAACTTAAGTATCAGCCTGCTGACTCCTGCAGCCAATCATTTGCCTCAGTCAATCAGGCAGCTACTATCAGGGAGAGCTGTGCTCATTACATTGCCTGGCTCCTGAGGGAGTCTACACTGCAATTAAACACCTGTGGCTGGCCCATGGCTGCTGACTCCAGCTCACCGGGTTTGACTACTGGGCTGTGAAATTGCAGCATAAACATTTGGGCTTGGGTTGGTGCCTGAGCTCTTGGACCCTGCCAGGGGAAAACTTAAGAAGAAACTATTAATATCTAGAGTTACAGTAGCATTTCAATATTCCAATAACATTGTTACACAAATATTAAATCTAAGCTATTGGCAGTGCTTTTTAGGCTACCTCCATCTTACCAATCCATTCTGAAGTCTTGGGGAGGTTTTCCTTGGGTTGGTTTCTTCTTGAGTCTTCTCTGTTCTTCTTTAGTTGTCTGTGGCAGCTTGCTTGTAAAGATGAACAGGGTGATTTAAGTGCATGCTGATTGAGCAGGGTAGCAGACAGAGAGAAAGGGTTGCTCACTGCAACATTTTACACCTTTCTACTTTCTGTTTTCATTAAATAATAGGAAAACACACCTCCTTCAGGCTTGTTTAAATTTAGCTGGCTAGTGTCATCTTTTCATCAGCGCAATGCTTTTGGAGCCTTTTGGTGACACTATCAATGCCTGAATATACAGCCTGCTTAATGAATACGCAGCACACTGGTGGAGGCAATTTAAATATTTCTTGATGGGGATGGGACCAAATTTCACTCACTACTGAGCAGCGGGGGGTGGCCAAATTTGCGTTGTGTTGTGACCCTATATGCCAGGTTACTATGCCACTCATTGAAATTTGGCCTAGCCACCTCTCCATTTGTATGGAGGGGCGGCCAGGTCAAATATCAGTGACATTGCAGCTATGCAGCTGGAACAGCACTGGACCACTCTGGCAGCAGCTACTGATTTAGTATAGGACCTCTGCTTAAAAGTGGTTGGATCGTTCTCTCCCCCCGTCCCCCCCAGTGGCTCCACAGTGTGAAAACCTTGCAGCCCTCCTTCCTTCCCCTCTCATCCCCAGTTAGTGCCACTGCAACACACTTCTCCTTTGGTTTTCTATGGCAGGAAAGCAATACATAGTTTAAACTTTTCCTTTTTATTCAGTCCACATTCTGAGTTATTCCTTCAATTTTACTAGAGTTTAACAAGAAACAGAACTTGAGTTGTGTTTTCAACTCCAAAAAGTCCACACACTCTTGTTCTTTTATATAACAGGTTTTTTTAAGATCTCATAAATCTTTTAAAAATTCGCTAATTCAGTAAGAGTCTTTAGCTTAAATAGTTACTAAAGATGTTGTAGATTCTTCATAAAAAAATTTGGAGACATGATTCTTCTTGTCCTCCTGAGCTGGGTGAGGGAGTTGCTTGAGAAAGCACAGCACAAATTCCAGCCTTCATAGTTTATGGACACCAGTGATGTTATCAGGCTCCCAATTCTGCAGTTTTTATTCTGACATTCCTCTATCTCTGCTACTTGATCCAATGCCTTCCCATCACCTTCCTCATTAGCTCTTCACTTGCCAGCCACATACTACAAAACACCTGCTTACATCTACAAACATTCATAGACTTGGGCCTACAATAGAGGTTGGAGGTGGCAGGTGCTTTTTGTTCCTCAAAGAATCTTACTAAATGGGAGAAGCAGTGACCTTACCTAAGCCACATCTTGAACACAGGTGTGGCGAATAGTCATCAGGCACTCCCTGAAGATCCAGGGTCCATTTAACTCCAAGGTGAACTTCTCAGGGTTGGACTTCAGTAACTTATATGACTGAACCCTGTTATATCCTTGTAGCTTTACTATTTAGCCACATAAATCAGTATAACTAAGGCAATGACAGTGGAAGGACATGTCAATGTCCTTCAATCCTTGCTGGATAGTATGCACTCCACAGGATGACAGGCTTCTTCATACTCCACATCTATTTTGCCAGAAAGGGTGGCACTTAGTAGCAAGATTGAGACTGATCTTCACGATTTGAACCTGCATCTATATTTTGAATATCCACAAAGTCTGTACATGTTTTGATCTGGGATTTTGACTTAGCCCATTTTACAGGTAAGGGCCAGCTTATGAAATTAGGATCCAGATAGAGGTTCAATTTCAAACCCCTTCCCACATCAGATACGATGTTTTGTTCAGGCCGATATCTATTGTTCAGGCATCAAATTAACATTTCTTCAGCTAGTCCAGGATTTTACAATCAGATTATCAGGCAAGAGGTTAAAATTTAGCCATAGTGCTGTTACAAAAGTATACAATGGCAAGAGGCTTTCAGATTACAAATATTTGAAAGTAAGTGGGTAGAATGTAGCCTGCATTTGCAAAACATCATTGTTCTAACTTAACTTCTCCAGTTTTCAAAGTTTATTCTGAACATCTTTTGAGTCCAGCAAATCTCTGTTTTTCCACAAACAAGGAACTCTGCCAAGTCCTGCTGTTTTTCCATAACGGTGTTAAAAATACATCTGAAAATTTGCTATTCATATACTTCTTCCTTGCAGTTGTGGGTACAGCTAATAATGGCTCCATGAAGATCAAGAAAGGTTTTGAGTAGGATTTTTTGTTTGCTAATAAATACAGTTATATGAAATACCATCCTTCTTAAAGTTTGAGGAGAAGGGAAAACTTTCCATTGTTATTTCTTTATATTGCTGTAGCACCCAAAATATGCAGGAAGCCACCATCTCTGTCCTGAAGAGGGGGTACCCTAAAAAGCATCAACCCGAATGGGGAGAAATTCTCTGTTTTGGTCATAACGATCACATTGAAAACATAAATGCAATGAACATGCATTTAGGAAGCGCAAAGAGGCAACAAAGTACCTAGTCAAGATTTTCAAAGGCAATTAGAGATTTTAAATGCTTCGGTCTTTGGATGCCCAGCTTGAAATGCCTCCATTTTTTACAGTGCTCAGCATCCAAACTCTGGAAAGTAAGCTCCTTAAGATATCCCCAAAATTAAGGTACATAAAATCTCTAGCCACTTTTGAAAATCCTGCTCCCTGCTTTTGTGCACTGGTTTTATACCTCTTGGAATAGCCAGTAACTAGATTTTATTTGGAATCCAAACTGACCCCTCTCTGGAAAAGACATTGATGTAGCTTATTGAATCTGTTTACTCTATAATAAGCCCATAGGAATTTTCTGTCTCCCTCCCACCTTGCTGCATTTCTGGAAGGCCCATTCTGCTCTCCATTTATTATGGTTTATTATAAAAGGATTGGTGCTTTAGGTCTGGGAACAGCAATCCAGCCATCTGTGCCAGACAGGAGCAGAGAGACCAAACATCAGATTATAGGAGTCTTGTCTATGTAGCCTGGCTCTGCTGATCAAGATGCAAAAGTAATTGGCCCATATCTACAGACCCATATTTTTTAAAGTGTGGTGATTAATTAACAAGTTGATAATAATAAAATAACAATATTTAGCACTTATTTTCAAAGCACTGTAAAAAAAAACCAACAAATTAATGCTTCCTAATAAGTGGTAAGCACAGGCTAAAATGTAATTTGAAGAATCACCACTTAAGGCATGCAATAAAATAGAACTCTCTAGTGACTCTCTGGGTAATGCAGGTTTAAAGCATATTGCTTGTGTTCGAGATAAAAATTTATGTGGTTTTTTTTTTCTAATTCATTATGGGCCGTCTGCTCCCACTGAATTTAAAACTCTCACTGACTTCAATAGGAATGGGCTTAGGCCCTCTGTTGGGATAAAAATAACGTCTGCTAATTTAGAATTTTAGCTTAGAGTAAGTAGGCTAAGGAAGGAATGCCTGCGTGACTTTCAAAACGAGGTTGATTGAATTGACTAGTACTCTTCTGGTGCATGTGCTGCTTTGATTAAAAATAATTAGGTTTTGCCAAAAATGTTCTCGGTTGTAACCAAGAATACCATGGGACAAGTGTTCAATTGGCTTATGGCAGGCCCGTGCACAAATCCTATTAACAAATAATAGGATTCTGGCCTGAACTGTCAATGGGTGGTTTGAAAATGTATGTTCTGAATTCTCACTGCACACCTTGGTTGATTCTTTTCTTGTCTTTGTCCTTTTAAAACCAAACTCTGTTACGTACAACATTTCAGAAGTGACTAAAGTACATCCACTCTGTGTGTGTATTTATTTATTTTTCAGATGTATAGGATTTAGCAACTAAACTTCCTATTCACAGTTCCTGCCTTTGCTAAAGGAAGCATCCATCAATAACTATGGCATGAGAAGCAGGTGGCTGATTTTTTTTAAAGATACATTTTCTGGTGTGAAATGAGATTACAGCTTTTTGTGTTGGATAAAGCAGATCATATGATCTCCTCAGTTTACAAATAGTATTATGATATCATTTTAGAATCTTCACCTGTGAACAGTTTGTAAATGTGGACACTTTCACTGTCTATCTTTATGTTGAGAATTTGATGATTTTAACTCTGAAGATGCTTAGATAACTATTTTAAACATTTTTACAAAGGAAGCTAGATACCATGTGCTCTTAATACAGTCAGCTGTGCCTGTTACTTTAGAATGGATGAGATATTGCATGACAACCTCAACAGAACAAAAAATACAGGAAAAGAGGGGAAAGAAAAACGGTGTTTTAGAATTATAAATGTGTACTCTCTTTTCAGTGGATTTGTCTTTCAGCCCACCCATTAGTCAAACACATGGGACTTATTCTGCCGGTAAAGGACCAGGGGCACACACAATAGAACTAAAGGTACATAATTCACCGGAGATTTATCTGCTATCTGTCTCTAGTCAGTAGATGGATTTTCATGGATCATGTGTCATACAAACAGTTAACAAAAAGATAAAGTCCCATAACCACTAGCACTAATTATATTGTCCAGGGTAAGTGCTGCACTTGTGTCAGAGGCCCTACTTGTGACAGGGGCTGTGCCTCATCAGTTCCCCTGGATGTCAGTGAGAGCTGGTGGAGCAGAGTGCCTTGCACGATAGATGCTTCACTTTTATCCACCACTGTGTGGCAAACACTTTTTGTTGGAATAAGACTAGGCAGCATATGTGTTTCCACCTGCTGCTGGCTCTTCAGCTCTTCAGGGCATTACAACAGCTGTTGGTCTTGGACCTTTAACAGGATATCCACTGCAGGAGGAGATGGTAAGAACAGGAAAGGTTTGATTCAATGTTCCCTGAAATCAATAGGAGTCTTGCCATGGCCTTCAATGGGCTATGCATCAGGCTAGTGCTCACATTGGTATAATTTTCAGTAGCATGCCTGTTTTTTTTTTTTTTTGAGGTTAGCCGTTGTACAGGAAGTATTTTTTGTCTGGGCGGTAAGCCAAAAATCAGTAGTTGGCAAGCAGCAGCAGAGGTGACAGCAGGTTCCTCTGATTTACATCCAGCTGAGGAACCAGAAGAATTGGTGAGATTGGGACCTGTAGGAGAGATTGAGGCCAACTTTCCCTCTAGTGATCTTTCCTTCTTTTTTTAAAATTATATTTGTCATTTTTGAAGCTAAGCTTTATTACAGACTATTAGCCTGTGGCAGTGAGCTGGGCATAAGAGTCTTTGTAAAGATAGGAAACACACATACACTGAAAGAGTGACTGTTCAATGAAAAGTCTTTTAATGTAACTTTAGCCTGGTTATCAAATTTGGAACAATTGTTGAGGTAACTTGAGTTGAGGTACTGACATGAAGTGTGTGTCAAAATCAATCTACCTCATGCTAGACACTATTACATTTTTGAACAAATACAGTTTGAGTTTTTCTTTCCTTCTCGTTAACTGAAAAATAATGGCTTCATGGTTAGACAAGTGCAGTAGGGAAAAATTTAAAATGAGTGGCAGTTCACATTATACCTAGGACCAGACCTTAGAAAAATATTCAAAAGCTACCAGAGACATTTATTTAATTTCTCTCATTAGCTTTTATGAACACCTTCTGAATTTGTGGAATCAATGTAACAAGTTGCAAATGATGCATGAAATTAAAAATTCCAGTTCACCCTATAGATTTTCTCTTTGTGCCTAGGAGTGTGCTTCTGCAATGTTTGCTAATATTACCTTTGCCAGATGCAGCCAGATAAGTTCAGAAAATGGAGAAACCTCAGCCAAAATAAAAGGTATTAAAATATGTTTTGCCAATTGTTATTAGTTGATGTTATATATATATAGGATTAAAGAGTTCACAGACACTAACTGAGCCTTAAAACAACCCTGTGAGGCAGGTATCATTATGCCCATTCCACACTCAGGCAAACTGAGGCATAGAGCTGTTAACTGAACTGCCTCAGTCATACAGAAATCTGATGGCAGAGATGGAAATAAAAAGCCAGTATTCCTGACATATGGTACCACTTACTAACCACCAGCCCCATGTATAATTTATTGATGCCTAAAAAAACATGGCAGATAGTACAAACATACAGCCCACTGATTCCATGCTTTCTGTATGGCCACAGTTGTTAACTATGATTATTAAACTAAAATCAAGACTTTAATAAAGCGTTTGATGCAATTTCCAATAAGAATAATAACTCTAAAACTGTACAGTGGGAGCTGCACTTTCTCAGCAATATAGGTCCTGATCCAAAGCCCTGTGAAGGTAGTGGGATCATTTCAGGCCCATAGTCTCCTGTTATGCACTAACATCATTAATGGAGTTGTGGACATATTGAGAAAGCAGAGCATTATCATGTTTTTAATGGATTTTATCACTCTAGGTTCATTTGGGGGATTTGCTGATTTTTTCCTCCACTCTCCCCAGTTAATCACCCTTGAGGTGTCTATGACTACCTCACTGGTAGACTAAGCTCTTTCTCGCCAACAAACCCAACCCCCCCAAATCCCTCTAAGGTAAAGGGTTTCTATCAACAGAATCACAACCAGAAAGGGATAAATAAATGAGATTGCAAGATACCAAGTGGGTTTTGAAGCAATGAGAAGCCTTTACAGACTCTGTGTAACAGTCTTAATTTGCGAGTTTATACAGGAATAAAGCATGCATAAAGTAAAGGTATCAGGTAACTAAACCCTTCATTGCTAGTCCCTTTTCAGCTCCTGCTCTGTTCTTAGACTATGGATGTGTCTACACTTACCAGGGATCGATGCTGCGGCGATCGATGCACTGGAGGTCGATTTAGCGGGTCTAGTGAAGACCCACTAAATTGACCACAGATCACTCTCCTGTTGACTCCGGTACTCCACTGGAACGAGAAACATAAGGTAAGTCAAGTCAATGGGACAGTGTCTCCCATTGACTCAGTGCGGTGTAAACACTGCAGAAAGTCAACCTAAGCTATGTCTACTCCAGCTACATTATTCACATAACTGGAGTCATATAACTTAGATCGACTTACCCCCATAATGTAGACAAGGGCTATGTCTCTATGTGGTGCCAAAATTTAGATAAGATCTTTGAATCAGGGACTAATGGTCTCAACCTTGGTCCTGGCTTTCGTTGGTTTGGGCTGCGGAGGCAGTGCAAAACAGCTAGAAAACTGCCCTAAAATGATAGCCCTGGGGTTTCCCCTGTTACAGGGGAATTTTTGAGTTATGCAAAGCATGGGTGACTGAGAACTGGCTCTGTGGCTCTGCACCACCCGATGATCCCCTTGTATCAAGAGAAACCCAAGACTACCCTTTTAAGGCAGTTTTTTTGCATTGCCTCAGTGCACTGTTTACACGGGGGATCGATACAGTCCAGCAAGATCTTCCATATCTCATTAAATCAGTCTCTGTTATCTTCTATTCTATATATTGAGTGTTCCATGGATGCTATTTCTCTCATAATTTTTAACTGGTTTGACAGCGGGATGCTTTGTTACCCTTCCACTGTCAAAGGACCACACAGGTCAAATGCATCACTAGTATAATGCCAGAGACTTATTTCCTCCAGTGTATTTAGACACTGTCAAAGCAAATTTTAACTGTTTTGCGCTCAGGTGAGATAGGCCAGGTATATTTGGGTGGTCATTCATTAAGCAGTTAGCACCTGCAAAGGGAACTGATTCATGCCAGCATTTTTTCAGTTATTTTTCTTATGTCCCAGCAGTCTGATAGTATTTGCTGATATATCACCTTGCATAGCAGTACCTGTTGGTAGGTCAGAGCTCTAACCTGCATAGACTGTGAAACAACCAGTGTATTGCATTAGTTTGTAATGTAGGTGTTTAAAGCAGAAGTCTCCTCTGGCTTTGTAGCCCCCTCTCTGGGGATTGCTAACAGTCTTCTAGTTTGTAGGTTTTATTTACTAGTCTGCTCCCACAAGTCTTGAAGAGAATTATATGTTTGCCCTGTAACTTAAGACATTTTACTCTAGATTAGTGCTAGTTTTGCAAAGTTCTCAAAAGCAGACATCTATTGGGTATCCTCAAAATCTACATTTGCACACACAGTTTTGAATTTTATGCACAATACATATTTTGCATGCAGATAGCTGTTTCTACATACACACTCTCTACCTGTATAACTTTTTTTCTGATGTTTAGCTTTTCTTTTGACATGTATAGATTTCTTTTTCTTTTTAAAATTTGATCTTATTTCACATGTAGTGGCATACAATAAGTATGTTTTTGTCAACTGGTACAGGACTTGTATTTAACTCACAGTAGGTATGCTGTTACATTGACATAAATCCCATTTAGTGACACCTTTCTTAAAGCAGGACTCAAAATGCGAGAGAAACCTGTAGGCTGTTAACAATATTTCAAGACTTCATACTGTGAAATCTTTGGGTTCTGATACTTATATGACATGCCTTGTTGCCGCTCAAACAATTTTTATATCTACTGTAACCTTTTCTAAAGCACTCCTGCATAACAATGAAGGTGAACGTGCACAAGGATATGTAGCTTGTCCAGACATTCAGTGTGCAGGGTTGACATTTTCATCTTCTGGTACAGGAGAAAGCAGACAAATGATTAAAGCAGCTGCTCTAATTGATTCCCTCTTATTGAATTCTTGTACAACAAAGGCAATTTCTTACTCTGAGCATTTCTCTTTCTTGTACAAGGGGTAGAGCTATTATTTAAATGAATTCTCATTGTTTGATAGATGCCATGCTGTGCAGCCTTTTGCTATGTATATGTCTCATTTACAGTACTAGGTCTGAGAAAAAGAAATCAAACAGCAAAATGTAAGCATTGATTCGTCTCAGAAGAAACAATTTGATTGGCTGTTAGATCTTCTTTATAGCTCTGCATGTCCTGAAGTACCTAAACAGAAATGAACCACATTGTAATTATGCAAACACATAAATACTTCGACATACTCTGTAAATGGCAACATGCTCCACTTGGGGTAGTTTGTTGGTGCAGTTGCTTCTCTAATTCCACAAAATCTATCTGATCAAACTGGAATATAAATATCACAAAAGAGGCAATACACTTGGTAATAATGAAAGCAGAGCTATGTAAGATGCGTATCAGATACCATTTGGAAAATAAAGCACAACAGCCAATCAGTTCACAACACTTCTGATGGCTATTAGAGAACAAGAGGGTAAAACAAGTGATCAGTCACTCCGAGATATTTCTATGGCACCTAAAAGTAGCCTCTGAGCACAGTGTTGTATCTGATTTCATTTGCAGTACTTCTATGTTTTTATAGTTTACTTTCTAACAAAAACCCCAAACTGATAAGCCCATACACTAGAAAATGTGGGAGAGACCATCGTATTTATCAATAGGATCAGATGTATGTACACACAAAAAGACCAATGATCTGTTGTACAGCTCCTTTGGTGTGCCTTGGAATGAACCCTACAGACCTTTTGCACCTTATTCCACTGAAAATCCCCTAAAAAGAACTCCACCGAGCCAGATATCAGCCTATATTTTTGTGTTCACTGCCAGCAAGAATCCAGTGTGAGTTTGGGGAGGCACTCTTACCAATTAAGTGCAGCTGAGCCTAGTTAGTTAGCACCTGACAGAGGATCTGAGTTACTGTGATTGTGGAAAGAGACAAGAGTTTTACTAGCCAGAAGACAGAGAAGGTGGCTATCATGTTTGCCTAGTCACTATTGCCAGTACCAAACATTCAGCTCTTGAGTCGAGTTCCCAAAAGTAATGAGATTTGCTTAAAAATAATCTTTATTTGGCTTCTGGTGTATGAACTTTTTAAGATTTACCTTTTTGAGGTTTTCTCCACAATCATGAGGTCTGGATTAACTTTTTTTTAAATGACAGCTAAGATTTTCATGTAACATCTGACTCCAGAAATTGGGGTTTAAAAAATGTTTTTTTAAGAACCCCACACAAAATATCATGTGGTTCACAATAAAGTTGCATGACTGTATCTATTTGGTTTGTGTTGTGGAGTTTATTGGCTACAAAGCCATATGGAGTTAACGCAACTAGAATCTTCAGCTTAGTTTGTGATGTTTTGGTTATACCATACCTGAATCTGAACCCAGGAGACAGCGTAAAGGGGTTATTTTACTCTGGACTTCAGCCGCTATGAACTATCTTTCTCTAGTTACTCAGACCTTGATCCTGACACAGTAGAAGTTGTATAGAATGAATTCAGTGGGAATGTACAGGCGTAAAGGAGGACAGAATTTAGTCCTTTATGATAAACTTCTGAGTGTGGCACAAGCCATGGAAAGCTTTTTTGTGAATAGGCATGTTGACATCGATTTAAGGCAAACGTTTATTTACTCATTATCCTCTTGCCAGTTGTGGAGCTGACAAATATTTTTAAAAGCTCTTCGCTGACTGAGATTCTTTTGAGCTGTGGTTTTTCTGCAGATGTTCAGAGGAACATCTGCCAAGGAGGAAATATTTGAAGATGTCAGCCTGGCCCCAAATTTGTGTTAATCATGCAAGTGGTTGAGTCACTTTAACTATTTGTTTTAGTATTTTAATAGAGAGACTTATGAATCACAATTAGTTTCACTCAAAATTATGCAGGGGACACAAACAGAATCCTAGATTGCTATACTACTATACTTCCACAACTTCTGCAGCAATCTCTCAACAGCATATCCATGCTTGCTTTAGAGAAATTCTTCCCTGGTCTCACACAAGTCTTTTTTTTTTTTTTTTTAAATAATGGACCTGATCATCCAGTTCAGCGGAGAGGCACTGGCATAAATCAGGAAATTGAGGGGTATCACGATGTCATTTGTGGACCCCTTAACCTGTCCAAGTGTGGGGCTGATCGGTTAGGGTAGCCATTTGTAATTAAAAGGCCAGTCTGGCTGCTTGGAACCTCCAGGTCCTGGGGTGCCTTAGGCATGCCTTCATTTTAGAGTCACACACTTGCGGTGGCAGCTGGGTAGAGAACTGGCCACAAGAGGCTACCACCCCCTTGATGCCCGGTTCAGGGGGAATCCTACAGCAGCCACAATGCTGGTTTTCAGACTGATTTGTGGCACCCGATCCATGTAAAGCTGCCTTAGTACACCAGAGAACTGTTCTGCAATGTTCCCATGAAGCAGTTTCTACTACAGCACCATACTAATCTTTTAAAAGTGTGTCAAGACTATTTCACCTACACAGCATTGTAAAGTGCTCTACAGGGATGTGATTTTTAAAGCACATTAACGTGTTGTTAATTAGTTGGTCTGGGTGCTTTAAACACAGCACTGTTGGAAACACTCAGCAGAAGGGAACCTTTAGTCCACACCAGCCAAGCCTATACAGACCACTTAACATGCAGCTGTGCTTTAGAAATCACATCCCCTTAGAACACATTACCCATTGAGTAGACCTACTTTTGCAGTTGCCCCCAATTAGGTAGGAAGACTAGTCGCTTAAAATTGTAGCCCATGAAAAGTCACATAGCAGATGAAGTTCTAACTCTGCCCATGTTATTTGTATCAGTTTTCTAACATTAATACATGATTTTTTAGTGTCTTGAATTACCATCTTGATTCCAACATTGCCATCCCACATCATTATTTATATGTGGCCTAACAGACAAGGGTGCAGGAGTCCAATAAATACTTTGAATGATTTAAAAAATAATAATTTTAGACTAACAGATATTTCATACACTACTTCAATATATTTGAACATTTTCTCTTAAATCATTCATGTGTTTGCACCTGTGTTTGCTAGACCAAAATGCACAAGTAGGGTAAGAGAGCCAAGTAACATCAAATAAAGGATTGAAGTGCATTTATTTATTTCCAATTTTTCAACTAGAAGAGGCGGCAGATTAAAGCTGTAGCACTGAAGCCACCATTGGAAATGGAACAGGTGCAGCAGAGAAGCATGAATGCAAATAACCTGAAAATTATACTATATCGTGGTTGATCCTTGCTGTCCCAATTAAGCACATTTAGTAAGATGCAAAGGTAGCCTAGAAGCCCTCCAGATATAAATCCCAAAGGGGAAATAAATGCCTACACATTTCATTTTAGTCTAGCATTTGTTTGCGATGGAAAAATTCCCCTTTCAGGTCCAGGCCCAGGCCCCTCAACTCCCTGGAACATATTTCCCTATACCTTGGTCTGAAACAGTTTGAATCAGGACCTCTAGGTACACTGCAATACCCATCTAGGTGGCGGGCTTCAGAGGTGATGGTAGGACAATGAAAACTAACATTTGGTTGAAGAGTGTCATGGGGCACACCACTCACCACTGGCATGGCATCTCCTCCCGGTTATCCTGGGGATTTGCTCGTAAGGCCAACACCCCCATTCACAGTTTGCACACCATCACTCCAACTCTCTCCCTCCCTGGTCTACAGCTCCTCTCACTCCAGAACCCACAGCATCCTATTCATGACTCAGGCCTCCGGCCAGGTCACTCAGTGTTTATCCCTTCTAGGGTAGCAAAGATCCTTTGCCCTAGCAGTCTTCCCTTTCACTGCCCCATGGTATCATTCTGTTAATAGCTAGCAGGGTAACCTGAGCCCGCACTCCACTCTGGGTTCCAGTCCAGAGACCCTCAGCTCAGCAGGTCTGGGCTTTTCTCTCTCTCAGCCCTCCCTGCTCCTTTCCTGGCCTGCTTCCTTCCTGTCTTATTCTCCTTCTTTTTATGGGTGTACAAGCTCCAAAACCCAATTCCCAGGGAGTGACTGCTTTCCTACAGCCTGCCCCCTACAGCCCCTGTGTTTCCAGTTACTTGGCTTTATACAGGCCCCACCTGTTGCTGCCCAGCTGAGCCTGCTTTCAATTAGTTCCCTGGCTGCTCCTCCAGGTGCAGCCTATAGAGTTAATTGTCCTGCCTGACCACCCCATCACACAGATATGTATTTTTCTTGGTTGGTTATTCTGACTATAGAGTTGGAGGTGAAATTGCTGGATTAATAAGGATTTTACTTGAAATGTCTGTGGAGCAAACCTAGGCTAGAAATAGATGCTTTTTAGATACCATTTTATTTATATGCACGCTACAAGACAAATTGTTACCTGTACCCATGCTGAGAAATACTGTACTCTGAGTAGTCCCAGAGACTTAATCTAGCACTATGTATTTTAAAATACCTAGGAGTAAAAAAAAAAAAAATCTATTATCTAATATTGCCTGAAAGAACTGCCTCCAGGAAAACACTTTTTTTTGCACAGAGAATAACCAGTTCTGTCTCTGAAATGCTATGTCAACAAATATTGTTTCTTTCATAACATCTTCTAGCAGAAGTGGTTAGTGAGAGATAGGGTGTTTTCCAAATAGTAGAAAAGGTAGAAAAATGACTGTTTGAGCCAAAAGTTGACAGATGACAAAATCCTTTTGTTAATCACCAGATTAACAAAATAGCGTTCACTGTGATTTGTTAGTGATCTCCTGCTGATAGACATGCTGCGGCAACACCTGAATATTTATTTTCAAAATGGGAGTGCGTTAAACAGTTGTAACAGACAATCAGCTTATCAATATAATAATGATGATGTTTATTATGGCCCCTGATTCAGCTGAAAATGTAAATGAAATGAAATACTGTATAGCTATCCATCAATATTATATTCTTAATGGAACCCAGCAGGACTTGCAAATAAAACATGAAGGTCAATTAATTGGCAACAAATTTAGAAGACACAAATCCATTATATCAATTCCACAACCATTTTAATATGACAAAGTAATGTGAAAGTAAAGCTAGTTTAAAAGCGAAGAAACACAAAGGTTGAGTTGAGAGTCATAGAAAAACTCATTAAAAACTTCACATGTGGGAGGATCTTGATATGTAGGTTAAAGAGTGAATTTAACATTGATTCAGTAAAACAGTTAAATATGGTAACATGTAAGCCCCAGCATATAAATAAAAATGTATCTAATTATGGTGAACGTTTTCAGCACTAAGATTGAGTGTATCAATTCTGGGTGCCCAAAATGAGGCACCCCAACATGATATTTACCAGTGCTAATCCCTCTAGCTCCCATTGATTTTGATCAGACATGCGGGTGCTCAGTATTGTTGAAAATTGGGCTCAAGCTGGGCCTCCCAAAATAGAGACCACCAAAATCTGTGGGCACTTTGGTGAATTTTGACCTACATGTATAGGCCTGTTGGAAAGAGTTTCTTGCAACATCAGAAAATGTAAGTAGAGCAAACCAATCTAAATCATCAAATATGGTAAGACAACATCAATAGACATATTAATGAAACACCTTAAAGATGCCAGTGCCATGACTTCCATCGCAACTGAAAATATGGACACAACCTGGAAAGAGAAAAAGAGGACAACCTAGGGAAACATTACAAAGAACAATAGAAAAAGAAGCCAGATCTATTAACGTGATACTTGGAAGCCTGAACACACCAGCACAAGTCCAAAATAAATGGTGGAAACTTTTGGACATCCTTAGCACTGGAGGGTTTGGAAGGATTAAAAAAGAAATAGATATCTGAATTCATTAGAAGTATGTTTAGGCCAGCTGGTGGAAACACACACCATTACATGTAACAATGGTGTCAAGTTGTGGGAGGAGATGGAGGTGGGGAGAACTCTGCCTGCTTGCTACAGAAGGTTTCTAACCATCAGAGGAATGAAGTTCAAGAACAACCTTCTCAGGGAGTAGTGGGGACAAAAAAGTGTTAAGACTGAGCTTGATAAGTATACAGAAGGTGTGGTATGATGAAGTTGCCTACAATGGCATATGGCCCATCTACGACTGTGATAAGCAAAAGTCTCCAATAGCTGGAAATGGAACACTAGATGCGGATGGCTCTGAGTTACTACAGAGAATCATTTCTCAGCTGTTTCACCCACATGCTCAGGGTCTAACTGACCACCATATTTGGGGTTGGGAAGGAATTTCCCCCCAGATCAGATGACAGAGACCCTATGTGTTCTTTGTCTTTCTTTGCAGCATGGGGCATGGGTGACTTGCTGGTTTGAATGAAAGTAAATGATGGATTCTCTGTAATTTGAAGTCTTTAAATCATGATTTGAAGACCAGTAATTTAGTCAGAGGTTATGGGCCTATTACAGGAGTGGGTGGGTGAGCTTCTGTGACCTGCAATGGTCAGGAGGTAGACTAGAAGATCATGATGGTCCATTGAGGCCTTAAAGACTATGAATCTATAAGGTCTATAAGAAGCCCCAGAGGCAAGCAGTTGGGGAATGCAGGTAATCAAAAGGGGTCCTCCCCTTCCCCCTTTTGCCCCCACCCCTCCGAGACATGGCTGAAATTTGCTAGAAGGCTAGAGCTTCTCACTTCTTCACACTAGCACCACCACAGATGAAATCCCATGACTCATTCTCAGCCCTCCACTCTACTTATATAACACCCATACAATTCACCAAGTCACATTATAAATACATTATAGAGCTAGTGCAGCCTGAAATATCTGGAGGGTTTGTGAAATATAAACCTCTCTGCCATGTCCTCATGACTGCTTATGGCATGATTTATTACAGTCTAGTCTAGTGATACTCCCTCTGCATCGATGTGATTATATCCTCCTTATTAAGCAGAAGCATAGAGAATTTATAGATGACTTTTCATGTCTTAATCTTGTGAATGTGGCTACTGTGGAGCTATTGACAGAGTTGCTGACCTAAGGTAATGACTGGACAAAGGTAGATCATGTACAAGCATATTTGTAAAATAAATGAAAACCCAACCAAACCTGTATTTCAAAAGATTTTTCTCACAATAGATTTTTAACTGGGCAGGGTTTATATGCTATCATTATTCAGCTGTGGGGCATACCATTGGATAATCGTTTAAAAACCTATGTTAACCAATATAATCATTATCCAAAGAACAAATTGCATTGTTTCATGCTTAGGAGCCACAGTCATGGATCAGGAACCTATTGTGCTAGGTGCTGTACAAACAAACCAAAAATATAATCCTTGGGGAAACAAGTGAGTTAGGATTTACCATCAGCCCCTGGGTACTAACTTTCCATTTTATTTTACTTTTTGTTATGCCTAAGCCCCCTCTTATTAATCATAGTCAGCCTCCCAAACATGAAACATCTCAGTTGTCTGTGTTTGTGACTTCTAATCAGAAGCAGCTTCCCATTCATTGTCACTCCTCCGGTTCATTGTCAAGAGTGACAAGAATAAAGTTATCTGGGTAATATTTCTACAGCAGATATCACCAGACTGTATCTGGTTTGAACAAGCAGCAATAGTTAGTTAAGAACAGTTTATCAAAAAAATAGATTAGAGGGACTTTTGAGGGCTACAGAGGGTCACTGCTTCTGCAACTTGAGCTTTAATCAGTTTAGATAATGAAGACAAGCTTGGCATTTCTAATAGATTCTCATGGCTCCTGCATGTAAGTGTTATTCACCCAGATGTTCCACCCATCCATTAATTTAACCACATCATGTTCCAGAAGACCATTCCCATAATGTTGCACTTTGTCGGGGTGCTCAGAACCCTAAGCCACTGTGTTACCCCTATGCTTCAGCCTGTGCCAGTCTAAACCTCACCTTGCAGGTAACATTCAGGCCTGGTCTACACTATGGGGTTAGGCCTTGTCTCTGTATGTCTGTGCTACACTGAGGAGGGGCGGGAGGTCAAACTAAGATATGCAAATTCAGCTATGCTATTCACGTAGCTGAAGTCAAAGTATCTTAGTTTGACTTACCTGGCCATCCTCACGGCTGCGAGTCGACCGCGGCGGCTCCCCCATCGACTCCGCTTACTCCTCCTGCCGAGGTGGAGTACAGGTGTCGATTCAGGGATCAATTTATCGCGTCTCGACAAGATGTAATAAATCAATCCCTGATAGATCGATCACTACCTGCCGATCCAGGTGGGTGGGAACTAAACTTAAGTGCCTCTCAATACCAATTTAGTAACACCACCATCCCCAAGTGCCATAGAGTCACAGTTGATTAATTAGATCAACAAGGCATCAGTGTAAACACTGCATTGCTTATATTGACTGTTACGCTTTCAGGAGCCAACCTGCAATGCCCCACACTGACAATACAATTTATACAAGCACTCCTGGTCAGGATATGCATCATTGACACAAGGAGCCAAGTTTGCTGGCGCACACACACACACATATACACGAGATTTAATAACTGCAGTGGTTGTATGTAGATGTAGTTTAGACATAGCCTCAGTGAACCCCAGTTTCTGAACCCCCTGGAAGATCATTCTTCTGCAGTATCCAGCCCCTATCATTGGACACTCACAAAAATTATCATGACCTCTGACTCTGCAGGGTCCTAGAGCCTGGGCTCCAGCCCAAGCCCAGAAGTCTACACGACAATGAACAGCCCCATGAGCCCAAGCGGGTTTTTCTTTGCTGTGTAGACAAACTCTAAGTGGGATTCCCCCTGTGAGAGGACAGACAAGGTATCTACTACTGTCTTCTTTGAAGCGTTCCATAAGGAGTGGACAGCTTTACATTTTTGTGGGCCCATAGGAACAGAAATGGGCTAGATCACCTTATAAGGCCCCAGAGGTTGGGGGGTACCTGACACTACTGTAACAACTTTACTTTCCTGAATAGTGCATGGTGATATAACCCCTGTGATGAATCTGACCCACTTTTTATATCTTACAGGCACCTACTGCACCTTTCTTCTACATTACTGAAGTCATTAGTGCAGCACAATTACTTCAAGGAACCAGAAAAGGATAAAGGTCATAATTAAAACCAGATATAATCTCCTTAACCTAGAGTATATGATCAGATAATAATGCAGGCTCAAAGTGGTCTATACTTGTACTGCTGTTTCCTAATGATTTGTAGATCTTTTTAAAAGGGGATTTACTATATCAAAATTGCATTAAAATGCTGAATTTAAATAACTATTTTCTCCTTTTGTAGCTTCCTATTCAATTACCATATTGTCTTTGTTACATAATGACTGAAATTGCGTTATACCATGTCTTTTACAATTGAAATTGGAAGGCTAGGATAGGCATATTGATTTCTGATGTAATCTTAATTCTGTAGGTCACATTGTAATCACATTTATTATTCCTTTAGTTTCAAAGGTCTGCTTTGATAAAAATCTGCACCCTGGCTCTCATTAGTCAGTCATCAAGTTTGCTCTGTGTTAGCACGCACGTGGTGCAGTGGCTGATAGAAGTACTGTAATGATCAGTGCAGACAGCACCACCACCAATAGATGGTGCTTTATCTTAGTGTTAACATACAAAAAAACTTACGTTCTTGAATCTGATCTGTCGGTTTTAGCAGAAAGTTGAATCCTGTCTGGGTGTGCTGGAGTCATTACGTGCAGTGTTTCAATAAATCCCTGTGATTCAATAAGCAAGTATTACAATACAGATCTTTTGATTCAAAAGCAATTTTGAAGCAAATTCTCTACTCTCATACATAGATTCAGCAATATATGATTTTATTATTGGTGGGTCTTTTTATACCAACATTACACCACATAACAAGGAAACTCAGAGCATGAAGAATAAATCCCACAGCACATGCAAGTTCAGAAGACAAAAGAGAATCACATATCTGTCAGTTCACAGACCACAAACATTATAGAATCATAAAAGTGGAGGGCTGGAAAGAACCTCAAGAGATTATCTAATCAATCCACTCAAAGTGAGGCAGGATTAAGTATACCTAGACCATCCCTATAGATTTGGGCAGGGGTGAAAGTGAGCTGGTAGGGGCCGGTACTGCGTACCGGTAAGAAACCGCACCGGCCCATACCCAGCCCACAGTAAAGCATTACCGCAGCAGTGCTTTAATGCCCCTGCCCCTTTTGCCTCCCCTGTCGGCGGCCCTGCTGGTAGGGTCCGTACCGGCCAGGTCACCGACGGAGGGGTGACGGGGAAGGGGCAGCAATGTTAAAACACTGCCGCAGCAAGGGACCGTCCTTAAAGCGCTGCCATGGCAGCGCTGTAACGTCACTGCCCCTTCCCCCCGTCGGCAGCCCTGCCGGTAGGGTCCGTCCCAGCAGGGCCGCCGACAGGGGAGGCAAAAGGGGCAGGGACATTAAAGCGCTGCCGCAGCAGCGCTTTAAGAATGGTCCTTTGCCGCCGCTGCTCTTTAATGTTGCTGCGCCCCCACGTCAGCGGGGCCGCGGCAAAGGACCCTGCAGTGCTTTAACGTTCCTGCCCCTTTTGGCCCCCCCGGCCGCCAACTGGTGGGGGGCGGGGGAGCAAAGGGAGTAGCTGCCCTGGGGCCGGAGATTTAAAAGGGCCTGGGGCTCTGGACGCCACTGCCGCTACGGCAGCAGCAGTTTCCAGAGTCCTGGGCCCTTTAAGTCAACACAAGAGCCCTGAATGGCACAGGCCAGCCGGATTGGAACGGCTGGCTGGGGAATGCTGACCCCCCCAGCCCCGCCCCTTCCACCCGAGGCCCCCACCCCTTCCGGCGGCCGGAGCCGCCCCACCCCATACCGGTAGGTGGCCTCAGTTACTTTCACCCCTGGATTTGGGTAACCGGTTCTTAAGAATTATCTCCAAGGATGGGGATTCCACAATCTCCCTAGGTAACTTGTTCTATGGCTTAACTAAATTTATATTTAAGTATTTAGCTTTTGGGTATTATTCTAAATCTGTTAGTACCTATACTAGCGTATGTCTGATTATGCCAACTATTTGGAGGGATGTAAAAAGTTTTTTCCCCTACAGGCAGCAGTATCTCATATAAAACAGCCATAACCATAACAGCCACCCTGCCAGCACACAGCAACTTGCATGCGGAACAGTTGCTGAACACTGGGTAGAAATCACTAGTAGTTCTACAAATGGTGTATTGCCTCACTCAGAAAAATGAGATCAAAAAATTTTCCTCAAATTTCAATGACACACAATTTTACAGCACAGTATTTCCATCTTCCAGCTGAATGATCTGCATAGTGCAGCAACAAGCTTTATTATCCAATATGGAGATCTAAAGCAGCAACAGCAAGATTTGAAGGAGGGCATCTGTACATCAAACAACCTGCTAGCCACAGCAAAGCATTCAGTCAGTTCATGTGCAACAAGCAGTAACTAAGACCAGTTACAGTTCCCTACTTAAAATGTAGACTGAGAACCAGCCAGAATATATTCAAAATTTATTGTTACTGTTGATATGCAGTCCACAAAGTGTGGTGAGTAAGGGGAGGGATAGCTCAGTGGTTTGAGCATTGGCCTGCTAAACCCAGGGTTGTGAGTTCAATCCTTGAGGGGGCCGTTTAGGGGATTGGGGGCAAAAATTGGGGATTGGTCCTGCTTTGAGCAGGGGTTGGACTAGATGACCTCCTGAGGTCCCTTCCAAACCTGATATTCTATGATGCTGTGCATGCTTTGTGGAATTTGTTTTTCCATCTAATATTATGACTTCTGGAGAGGGAGCTGGGGACAGGAGGGTTGGAGGGTAAATTCTTGCCACTTAACCCTGGGTGTCTCAAATGCCCTGCTTCTGTGGGGTCCCAGCCTGTAACCAGCAGCAAGCGGACAAGTTTGCAGGTCATACTGAGTGTCTGTGCACTATACATCTCTGGATCAGCAACTCTGACTCCAGCAGCCTGCCTACAGCACAACATAGCTTCCACCAGCCTCGGTTACTACTTGCTGGGTGACCCAAACACACCCCCAGTCCCAAATTTTCCTAAAACCATACGCCATGAAGTGTCCAGATCTCTCCTGGATCACTCAGAAATAATAAGGTGCATTTGCTCCTTCAAAAAGATAAAAGCACATCCCAGTTTAACAACTGGGGTAAATACATCCTTCCCTTCAAACACAGCACTGAGTTTGTTCATCATTAACAAATTTGTTACATACTTACTATAGGGCATAGGTTAAGAAATAAAAGTAAAGATGCTTACAAGAAAATAAAAGTGAAAGCACACATCTCAAAGTCTAAAAACAATCTACCAAGGTAAAATCTTTGCCTAACCAGGTTTCTCACCTATATTCAGTTCTCAGAGACTTCAACCTCCCCTTGGTTGAAGGCCCATTTTTCCCAGCTTACAAGACCTCCGATTCATTGTGGCTGTCTAATTATGGATGCCAAAACAGCTTCTTGTTTCTTCTTCTCGGTCTCATAGTTCATTGACCTTCACTCAAGAGCCAGGATGACCTCACACGGTGTCTTCCCATCCCTCTGCTGATCTGAATGTAAGTGGGGCTTCCATTGTTTTTGGACACACTAACCTCAATTTCACTGAAGGTAGTTACATAGCTCTGATGCTCGATCCTGTCCAGGAAACTCCAGTTTCTCCATTTGTTTGGTTACAGACTGTCAAGCACAGCATTAATAAATTCATGGTGGGAGTCTACTATAGACCACCAGACCATGAGGTAGACAAGGATTTCTTCCAGCAACTCGCAGAAGTTACTAGATTGCACGCCCTGGTTCTCATGGGAGACTTCAATCACCCTGATATCTGCTGGGAGAGCAATATAGCGGTGCACAGACAATCCAGGAAGTTTTTGGAAAATGTAGGGCACAATTTCCTGGTGCAAGTGCTGGAGGAACCAACTAGGGGCAGAGCGCTTCTTGACCTGCTGCTCACAAACCGGGAAGAATTAGTAGGGGAAGCAAAAGTGGATGGCAACCTGGGAGGCAGTGACTATGAGATGGTCAAGTTCAGGATCCTGACACAAGGAAGAAAGGAAAGCAGCAGAATATGGACCCTGGACTTCAGAAAAGCAGACTTTGACTCCCTCAGGGAACTCTTGGGCAAGATGACCTGGGACAATAACATGAGGGGGAAAGGAGTCCAGGAGAGCTGGCTGTATTTTAAAGAATCTTTATTGAGGTTACAGGGACAAACCATCCTGATGTGTAGAAAGAATAGTAAATATGGCAGGCGACCAGCTTGGCTTAACAGTGAAATCCTTGCTGAGCTTAAATACAAAAAAGAAGCTTACAAGAAGTGAAAGATTGGACAAATGACTTGGGATGAGTATAAAAATATTGCTCGGGCATGCAGGAGTGATATCAGGAAGGCCAAATCACACCTGGAGTTGCAGCTCGCAAGAGATGTTAAGAGTAACAAGAAGTGTTTCTGCAGGTTTGTTAGCAACAAGAAGAAAGTCAAGGAAAATGTGGGCCCCTTACTGAATGAGGGAGGCAACCTAGTGACAGAGGATGTGGAAAAAGCTAAATACTCAATGCTTTTTTTGCCTCTGTCTTCACGAACAAGATCAGCTCCCAGACTACTGCACCGGGCAGCACAGCATGGGGAGGAGGTGACCAGCCCTCCGTGGAGAAAGAAGTGGTTCGGGACTATTTAGAAAAGCTGGACGTGCACAAGTCCATGGGGCCGGATGCGTTGCATCCGAGAGTTCTAAAGGAGTTGGCGGATGTGATTGCAGAGCCATTGGCCATTATCTTTGAAAACTCATGGCGATCAGGGGAAGTCCCGGACGACTGGAAAAAGGCTAATGTAGTGCCCATCTTTAAGAAAGGGAAGAAGGAGGATCCTGGGAACTACAGGCCAGTCAGCCTCACCTCAGTCCCTGGAAAAATCATGGAGCAGGTCCTCAAGGAATCAATTCTGAAGCACTTAGAGGAGAAGAAAGTGATCAGGAACAGTCAGCATGGATTCACCAAGGGCAAGTCATGCCTGACTAATCTAATTGCCTTCTATGACAAGATAACTGGTTCTGTGGATGAAGGGAAAGCAGTGGACATGTTGTTCCTTGACTTTAGCAAAGCTTTTGACACCGTCTCCCACAGTATTCTTGCCAGCAAGATAAAGAAGTATGGGCTGAATGAATAGACTATAAGGTGGATAGAAAGCTGGCTAGATTGTCAGGCTCAACGGGTAGTGATCAATGGCTCCATGTCTGTTGGCAGCCGGTATTAAGTGGAGTGCCCCAAGGGTCGGTCCTGGGGCTGGTTTTGTTCAATATCTTCATAAATGATCTGGAGGATGGTGTGGATTGCACCCTCAGCAAGTTTGCAGATGACACTAAACTGGGAGGAGAGGTAGATATGCTGGAGGGTAGGGATAGGATACAGAGGGACCTAGACAAATTGGAGGATTGGGCCAAAAGAAATCTGATGAGGTTCAACAAGGACAAGTGCAGAGTCCTGCACTTAAGACGGAAGAATCCAATGCACCGCTACAGACTAGGGACCGAATGGCTCGGCAGCAGTTCTGCAGAAAAGGACCTACGGGTTACAGTGGACGAGAAGCTGGATATGAGTCAACAGTGTGCCCTTGTTGCCAAGAAGGCCAATGGCATTTTGGGATGTATAAGTAGGGGCATTGCCAGCAGATCGAGGGACGTGATCGTTCCCCTCTATTCGACACTGGTGAGGCCTCATCTGGAGTACTGTGTCCAATTTTGGGCCCCACATTACAAGAAGGATGTGGAAAAATTGGAAAGAGTCCGGCGGAGGGCAACAAAAATGATTAGGGGACTGGAACACACGAGTTATGAGGAGAGGCTGAGGGAACTGGGGATGTTTAGTCTGCGGAGGAGAAGAATGAGGGGGGATTTGATAGCTGCTTTCAACTACCTGAAAGGAGGTTCCAAAGAGGATGGCTCTAGACTGTTCTCAGTGGTAGCAGATGACAGAACAAGGAGTAATGGTCTCAAGTTGCAGTGGGGGAGATTTAGGTTGGATATTAGGAAAAACTTTTTCATTAGGAGGGTGGTGAAGCACTGGAATGGGTTACCTAGGGAGGTGGTGGAATCTCCTTCCTTAGAAGTTTTTAAGGTCAGGCTTGACAAAGCCCTGGCTGGGATGATTTAATTGGGGATCGGTCCTGTTTTGAGCAGGGGGTTGGACTAGATGACCTCCTGAGGTCCCTTCCAACCCTGATATTCTATGATTCCATGAATGAGTATCCATAATTCTTTTTGTAGTGTTAATACATACAGTTCACAATAATATAATCACCAGTGTGTCACAAGCTTTCATAAAACACCTCATTCATTATACCTTTATAAGACACTAATATTTATACAATCAGCTGATTCAATTGCTTATCACTTGAGGTTCAGACCCCATGTCTTTATAGCCGGGATAAAGTTTCTCTTCCCTGGTAGGGTATAGATGCTAAGCTGTCTCCACTCTGACTTGTTAGATTTATCTAATATGTAAATTGACCTTAACTATGTCTGCCTGATTACTAGGCGGGTCAGAGAAGCAAGCATTTCTCTAGGGCAGACCTGTTTACCAACTGAGCCTGACATGCCTGGCTTAGACACATCTTAGTCATAATTGCAGCAGATAGACATAACTCTTAATACACACCCAGTACATACATCACACAAGAATATTAATGATCAGTGAGTTATTAGTTTTCCAGTGATATATTACATGCCACCTTTTGGATATATATCATGACAGCAGTGTATTAAGTATAGTGAGTATGTCATGCTTGATGAAAGTTCTTGACACAGAGTAGTGAAACACAAATGGGCCTCTGTGTCACAGTGATCATTATCAGCTTCAACATAATTGTGTCAAAGTATTACCGTATAATTAAAGCTAGTATCCCCACTGTGGATCCATACTTGTAATATTGGCAAGGTCAAAAGCAGAAAAGATCAGAATTGGAGATAACATTATAGCTATTGAATCCACTTTGAGGTCAAATTGTGGGGGGTGGGGGGAAGCAATGGTACTCTATCAAGCTCCCTCCAATAAATTAAGTTCTTCCCATCTGAGAAGTCAAAATAAGACACCATCCATAGAACTTTAGATTGTGCAGATGTTCACAATGTGATCCTGCATGCTTTGCTTAGCCCTATCATAGTATCCACTCACCTCTAGGGCACCTCCTCCTGGATGCTCTGAGGATTGGCTCTTTTCAGATCTAACACCCCCTTCTGTTTCATGTTCCCTAATGCCTCTCTCTCAATCTGTGCTACTCAAGATGGTCTTTTCATGGCTTGGCCTTCCAGCCAGGTTACTGTGTGTTTTCCCTTTCAAGGGGTTATTAAGGTCCCTCCATACAAACTGGTAGTCTTCTCCTCCCTCACTGCCAAGACTATGCCAGTTTCCCAGTGGCTGGTAGGAGAACCCAAGCCCAGCCTCTACTTTGGGTTTCAGCTCAGGGACCCTCTAATTAGCAGCCAAGGTCTGCACCATCTTAAACCTTGCTGCCATTTCCCTGAGCCTTTTCCTACACTCTCTCCCATAGATAGATAGATAGATAGATAGACCGATAGACAGATACCTTCCCTCCCTCCCTCCCTCTACTTTTCCACAGCATAGCTAGAGATTCCCTCATTGCAGCCCCCCCCCCTTTTTTTAACCAGCTTCGTGGCTTTATATTAGCCCCGCCTGTTCTTTCTCAGCTGGACCCCATTGTAATTCAGCAGTTATATTCAGCCACATAATTCTCCTCAACTATGGCCTATCTGGTTAATTGACCCCTTCTCAATCTCATTAACCCCTTCTAGATTAGTGAGGGGTGAACACCCCATCACAGGTCACTTCTCTATGAGGTTGGGATGCTCTGTTGGGCTCCTTGGACTCATCAGTGGGACTTGAATGACGATATAAGAATTTGTATAAATAGGCCCCTTGCTAATATACGCTTAGTATGTTAATATATGCTTTCTGAAATAGTATAAGTTATTTGCTTAAACCTAATCAAGAAAATAATTATTTGATTCATAATCTAGGAGAAAATAAATTAAGCAAATATGCTCAGAGTGAATAATTTTAATCAACACTAATCATACTGGAGGTGCTGATGGTGAAGCACCATGAAAGATTCCTAAATACTCATAGCCCTTGCCCCTCAGGTATGAGCAAGGATTTTAATGAATACTTTTAACACCCACAACAGTTAAAAAAAAAAATTAAATTGGAGTTTTTAAAAAAATTCTCATCTCTGATTATAATGAGCCAATCCTTTTTGAAGAGGAGAATCCTTTTGATCTTCAGGAAAAAATGTGTGTCCTCTTTGATCATATATGACATGCTCTTGGCCATTTTTTTAACATTCATAGGTATACACACAACTCCATAGGTGTGCATAGTACCTTACAAAAATACAGATAAATAGACACAGTGTTCGTATTGACGAGTTTTAGGGCTTATCAAAATGTGCCAAATAGACATTCTTGGAGATTAAAGTCCTGTGCTTACTAACATGTAAAAGAGGGGCAGACCTCTTTTGCTAACTCATTATGTTAGGAAGTGTTAGAACCCTGTATATTGAGGCTGTTAAATTCAGCTGACTCATTGAGGCAGGTGAAGATTGTCAACTCCAACCAGAATATAAGCATGGTGAGAATGGTTATCTAGGGAGAGGGAAACTGAAATTTTTGTAGTTTTCCTGATTTGCTCATGGAACAAGGGGTGCCATTTTTATGACAATAGGATAATTCCAAAAACTGGATCAATTGAAGGATAACTCTAAAAACAGATGGAAATGGCACTGATGGAAAAAATTACGTTTGTACAAATTTGTGAGCTCAGTGTTGTCAACTTTCATGATTTTTTCTCACTATGCTGGTGTTTTTCCTCAAGCCTAGCTCAATGCAATGTAATTACCTAAGTATCTCAGCTTTCCTCTTAAAAACAAAGCAAGTTTCTATCCTTCATGGTGTGACAGGTTCTCCGGGGTGCAACCTGGAATTGGAGGTTTCCACTGAGCCCTCTGGCTTACCAACCTTAGTTTCCTCATACACTGTGATGCTGTTGCTAAGCAACGCACCTCTGTAAGGTACTGCACTCACACAGACATCCACAGGCAGGGACACACCTAGCTGAGTTACATGAATGCTTTTTCCAGCCACTCATGAATTAACAATAGAGAGGCTCCAGCAAATTCCCCCCCAACTCCACAGCCTAGGACCCCAGAGCTGTACTGTCTTGCCTTGGTCAGGCACCTGACCAGTGTAAGCTGATTACCCAAGTCCGCCCTTCCCTCAATGTGGAGCAGAATGCACCAACTCTGTTCCTAAGCAGATTTCTCAAGCACTTCAGCCAAAACACACTGTTTTAGGTAAAATATAAAACAGATTTATTAATTACAGAAAGATATATTTTAAGTAATTATAAGTAATAAGCATACAGATCGGAGTTGATTACCTAAGAAATAAAAGAAAAATCACAATCTGAGTTCTATAAACTAGACAGGATTTGAATCAAGCAGTGTGTCTCTCTTCTAGACAATACAAGCAGGTCACAGATCTTCCATACACAGGTGGGAAGTCTCTTTCAACCTGGGACCACCTCCCCAGTTTAGTTTTTGTCCTCCAGACGTGTTTCCTGGTGTTGAGTTGTGGGGGGAGTGAAGTCAAGAGATGATGTTACTTCCCCTTTTTTATAGCTTCTTCCAGCTTGCTGGAAAAATCCTTTGCTATGATATGAGTCAAGCAGTCTCCATTGTCTACATACGATCTCTGAGAAGTCTCCACTGTATACAGTTCCTGTAATAGTCCTTAGGAGCGTGCCATAAGCAGCATCTGGCTGCTCCATTGTTGCACCTGAAAGACTCATTGTGGTTGTTCCCAACTTAAAAATACATTTCAGTAACACACTCAAAGCAAAACTTCATAACTTCCCATCCAATGATAGTACATACAATCCAACAGGATATTAATGTTCAACAGATCAAGACTTTTTAAAATGACCCCTTGCAAGGCATACTTTTTACAAAACATATCATAATTATATCACCATGGTAAATATGGGGATGCCAGCATAGTGCTTTGGAGCACAGAGTGCCAGACATGGTTTCAGAGAAAAAATTGGGAACATGAACATTAAAAGCTACAGTTCCAGAAAGCAAATAAAAATAACCAAACATGTTTTTTCTTAAAATCTCAGTGTTTAAACCAGTCTCAAAAAGAAAAGGAGTACTTGTGGCACCTTAGAGACTAACCAATTTATTTGAGCATAAGCTTTCGTGAGCTCCAGCTCACTTCATCGTATGCATCCGATGAAGTGAGCTGTAGCTCACGACAGCTTATGCTCAAATAAATTGGTTAGTCTCTAAGGTGCCACAAGTACTCCTTTTCTTTTTGTGAATACAGACTAACACAGCTGCTACTCTTAAACCAGTCTCATGATTTTTAAATGCTTGGAGTTGGTGATACCGGAATTTCATAAGGCTATTACTCACAAATAGTTGAGAATTCACTCACACAGTTCCTAAATACTCTGAATACCTGGGTAAGAGACAACCTTTTGAAAATGAAGCAGGAATGGCTAGCTTTCAGTAACAATGTTCAAGTATGGATTAGTACTGGTAATGTAATGATATAGGCAAGGAATTTACTACAAGTCACTTTTATACAAATATTACATAAATAGCAATCCTGCAGATTATTACTGAACATTTATTCAACCAGCTCTTCATTTATCAGGACATACCTTTACGAAAAAGAGCAATGTTTAGTTTTTATTTTTCTCTGTAATCATCACTCCAAATTCTTAATCACCTTTGCTTCTGATTGTCCACAAAAAGGTCCTGATCCTTCCAAGAGACTTATACACATGTTATAAATGGTACAACTTGCAGTTCATAAATAAAAGCAGAGGAATAAGTTTTGATGGAATGGAACTTCAGTGACACAATTTTGTTCCAGCAGGAAACAAGTGCCTTTGATAGAAGAGAGGACATTATCCCTCTCTGAAGCCTTTCTATCCCAGGTTTCAACTGATGACAGTTTGCCCCAGCTGCAGCTACAGATCACCTGTTGATATTATGACATTCTTGTGACAGAGTTCATAGTACCCATGGAAAATTATGTCTACACTTGGGCATTATCAGTGTATTGCTGGCAGCAGCAACTGTGACATCACACCACCTCTCCAAGCAATCTCAGGAAGATATTGAAGAGTGGGCATGATAGGACCGATCCTTGAGGAATTCAGTAGGTGAGAAAAGATGGGGAAAGATGAACAGTTGCTCATTACCTTCTAGGTTTGTTAGAAAGTAATGATTGCAGCCATTGCAGTCCTGCACCCTCTTCTCTACATAGATCAGCTGCACACAAAGTTTAACTTATCAAAAACTGCAGAGAGGCCAGATAGTTTGAATATTGGAACATGACTTCTGTCTTTGGCATGAAAAGGTCACTTTCTGCTGTGATTAGGGTTCTCTCCATTCTGTACCTCAGTCCACAGCCTGATTGTGGCAGCCTCACATGTTGCTGCAGTTCGACTGACACTACTTTCTCAGTGATTCTGCCTATTGAAGATGGGGCAATAGTTGTCAACTTTTTCTGTGTCAAGAGAATAAGAAGCAACTATTGTGTCAATAATGTTCATTAATATTTAGTGTACTTGTTCGTTCAACAGTATCAACACTAAATGAAAATAATTAAGTACATTAATATATGAGAGTTGTATGCTTAATGTGGACACAAATAATAGTAACAGTTGATGAGAGAGAGAGAGAAAAATAACATGATAAATTTGAAAAATAGCTGCAGCGAAAGAAATAAAATAACCTATAGACATACAAAGCAATATCAATCAAAAGCTGTGCTAATTACATTGACAATAAAGCAGAGCAATAGTGAAGAAAAATGCATGTTTTTAAAGCTATAAATCATTACTACAGGCAGCTTTCATGGTAGTACAAACTGTTCCTCACATAATAAAATATAGCTTTATCTTTGCAGCAAAATACATTTGTAAGAACTGCAAGTACCTTAAAGGAGATCACATAACTCTGACCAAGAAGTGAGAGAGTCCTGTGGTAAGGGCCCAATCCTGCATCCACTGGAAGATTTGCCATTGATTTCATAATAGGAATAGGAGCAGGTCCAAGGTTTTCTAATGGAAGAGCTCTCAGAAAAGTAAAGGCACTATGCATTTGGCACAATAGTTACAATAAATAATGTACCATCCTAACTGCCAAAAGTGAAAAGTTGAAAGCTGAATCTTAATTAATATGAATCCTTCTTCAAATACTTGCATTAGTTACCAGCAATAAAAACCAGACAGCCACAAATGGCCCTGCATTAGTTGTGCATCCAAAAGTCCCAATGACATCAATACAAATTTTAGATTCAGAAAGAATGATTAAATATCTAAAAAAGGGCCTAGACTTCAGAGTTCATAAAATTCTACTGCTGTCTCTAAACATCTTACTAAGCATGTATGTGTTCTTACATTATCAGTGGCACAGGTAGTAATGCTGTAGTTAGGGTTCCTGACACTTCTGATATAAGACTTGGTTTTCAGTTGCTTATAAACTTTGCCAAACTTTAGCTGTTTGAGCTTTTCAATGATGTCTTCCTTAGGCTGAATTTTTAGGAAATTTTTCAGCAAATATGGCTCAGCCATTTCTCATGAAGACATTAAGGAAAAATACATTCTCCACATGTTAAAAAAATCCTTACAACCATCTCATTGTAGCTCTAGCAACCCCCATGCTTTGGCAGGTTTTGAAATTTTACAAGGGGCTCGTCCTGCTCCTCAAGGATGTCCCTTTTGTTGTCCCTCTTAAACTCCATCCAGATGTGGTCAAGTTATGAACCCCTAAAAATCTGAGGTCACAAATGTTCAGTAGAGACTTGTTAGAGTTCAGCAGCTAAATTACCTGAAGAGTCCATCTGTACTGAGCACGTTTCATCCCAGGACTGCAGGGGCTGAACAGGATTTTCCCTACAACTGGTCCTCTCAATTGCTATGGGCCACAACCATAGGAACTAAGAGAAAGGAACCTGTCTCTCATGTGCTCTCCATGTTCCCACTGTTGGGGTCTGGACAGCAAAAAGGGGGAGGAAGCACCTGGCTCAAATGCAGAGTGATGTGGAGCTGGGCCTGGGTAGAGGGGTGTCAAGAAAGGAGATTAGGAGAAGAAAACAGGAATGGTTCAGTGAACTGGAATGAGGATCCAGAGAGGAAGGGGAGATTGGGAATAAGATGAAAAACCTAAAATGGCTGAGGTGGAGACCAGCAGTAGAAGGGGTCAGGCATGGTGGGGAACAGGGATAGAAAGGTCTGTAATCACGAGAGAATACTCCCCTCGGAATCCTGAAATAGAACCCAGTCTGAACATTCTTTGCATTTCAGACTCTTGAGGGGAGTGAGGTCTAGGGGCACAAACCCTTCTACCCCTGCCGCCAGCTCCTCAACCCAGTCACTTTGTGATGCCAGTCTCAGTCCTTGCCTACCTGGGCTCCTCATTCAATCTCCATTTTTCTTGTACTCACTCCCACTCCACCTCCCCAGGTTTCTTGTCCCATTTCCCCTTACTCCCTTTTTGCCCTCCTTACCCCATTTCCCCCCAAGCTCCCACTCCTAGTCTCCCCCCGGGATCCTAGTCCTGGCATCCCTAGGTCCAGCTCTTGTCCCCTCTGCATTGAAGTGAGGTTGCTTTCTCCTCCTCACTCACTGAGCACCAGCAGGGAGTCACTGAGACCACAAAAGAGACAGTTTCCCTGCCACAGTTCCAGTGTCCAGTGCCACAGTGGCTCCAAGATGGGAGCAGTACTTGGTGGGGGAGAGGAGGAAAGTCATGCTCAGCCCCTGGGATGGAGCATGCTCAGTGCAGACCATATCTTCAGAGAATTTGTTAAACTCTAACATATATCTACGGACCATGTGCAAAGTGAGATTTTTCATGAGGATCAGAACTTCACCAATTTTTTTTGGAGGGGGGCATCATGGCAAGACCAAAAGACACATCCGTGATAGTAGGGTGACCTCTCCCACACCGCCAAATTTCAAATCCCTTCTCCAAAGCATGAAGCGGCCAGAGCTTTTCAACAAAACAGTCATAAGATTATTTTTTTTTAAACAGGGGCAAATATGTATTTTCCCTATTCTCATTCACAGAAATGGGTGAACCATTTTTTTGCTGGTTTCAGAGTAACAGCCATGTTAGTCTGTATTCGCAAAAAGAAAAGGAGTACTTGTGGCACCTTAGAGACTAACCAATTTATTTGAGCATAAGCTTTCGTGAGCTACAGCTCACTTCATCAGCTGCATACTGTGGAAAGTGTAGAAGATCTTTTATACACACAAAGCATGAAAAAATATCTCCCCCCACCCCACTCTCCTGCTGGCAATAGCTTATCTAAAGTGATCACTCTCCTTACAATGTGTATGATAATCAAGGTGGGCCATTTCCAGCACAAATCCAGGGTTTAACAAGAACGTCGGGGGGGGGGGGGGGGGGGTTAAGAAAAAACAAGGGGAAATAGGTTACCTTGCATAATGACTTAGCCACTCCCAGTCTCTATTCAACCATAAGTTAATTGTATCCAATTTGCAAATGAATTCCAATTCAACAGTTTCTCGCTGGAGTCTGGATTTGAAGTTTTTTTGTTGAAGAATTGCAACTTTCATGTCTGTAATCACATGACCAGAGAGATTGAAGTGTTCTCCAACTGGTTTATGAATGTTATAATTCTTGACATCTGATTTGTGTCCCTTTATTCTTTTACGTAGAGACTGTCCAGTTTGACCAATGTACATGGCAGCGGGGCATTGCTGGCACATATCACATTGGTAAATGTGCAGGTGAACGAGCCTCTGATAGTGTGGCTGATGTTATTAGGCCCTGTGATGGTGTCCCCTGAATAGATATGTGGGCACAGTTGGCAACGGGCTTTGTTGCAAGGCTAGGTTCCTGGGTTAGTGGTTCTGTTGTGTGGTATGTGGTTGCTGGTGAGTATTTGCTTCAGGTTGGGGGGCTGTCTGTAGGCAAGGACTGGCCTGTCTCCCAGGATTTGTGAGAGTGTTGGGTCATCCTTCAGGATATGTTGTAGATCCTTAATAATGCGTTGGAGGGGTTTTAGTTGGGGGCTGAAGGTGACGGCTAGTGGCGTTCTGTTATTTTCTTTGTTAGGCCTGTCCCGTAGTAGGTGACTTCTGGGAACTCTTCTGGCTCTGTCAATCTGTTTTTTTATATGTTTATATGCCATTTTTTTGCTGAAACTTCCTCTAAATAACTCGGCCTAAGGTATGCATCCAGCATGGAAAATTTCATTCCAAATAATTGAAGTCTCAGTATGTCTCTTCCTTCTCCTGAACAGCTCTGTGTGACAAGTTACTGTTCAATTTTTCCATCCCACTCAGTATCAGTTTCTTAGTCACTGGAGTAAATTCCAAAAAGGGATGAAGTCCTAGGAACAGACTAAATCTCATCTGTCTGAGTGGCTGCATCACAGAGTAGTTTACTGGATACTTTCAATTTTGCTTGAATATCTGTGAAAATGGGTGGGAGGAAATCTGGAGTAAGTTGTTCGCACTTGTGTAACTGCAGTGTGATTGTATTGATTTCAAACAGGGACAGATAATGGGAACTGTCAGGCCACCTTATCTGTAGATAGTGCTACTAGCCTCCCCTACAATTAAAGTATGTGAGAGAGATTTAATAGGCTATAGAATTATTTAATGGTGTTTCCCTTTCATTATGTGGGGTTTTATTTATTACTGCTGGATTTATCATGACATTTTCTTCCCATCTTCCAGCTTCTCTTGTAATTTGGCCAAGTTTCCTGTTCAATATTTTTTTGCTTATAATATATATTTTTGTGAAGAAATTAAGAGCCTTTTAGGTTTTAAAAGCCAGGTAAATAAGAACAAATGTTCTCATTATTGGTAGCCATTTAAAAGAGAGAAGAGCAGGCCAAAGACAGAGCTATGGCCAAGCTCAGGGTGGAATGGACATTGTTTCTTTTCAAAAGGTGTAAGAACTGCCATTCTGTGTTGTACTATCCCAGAGCTCTTGAACAAATTCTGATTGAGTCACCCAAAATTCTGCCTGAGATTCCAACTGCAGTGCTGTCTCGTCGTGCATCCTACATAACTAGTAACTTAAAAGCCAAAATCTGACTGTTAGTTATCATCAAGATGTGTCCTGTATTTTCCCAGACTAGAAACACAATCTCTTCTGTATTTCCTCCCTCTCAGAAGGTTTTTAGTACCTGTTAAATCAGAAACTTTTGACATTTCTTGTCCATAGACTCTGTGTGTGTGTGTGTGTGTGTGTGCGCGCGCACGTACACATATGAGAGAGAGAGGGGGGGGGGGGGGGAAGAAAAGCAGTAACAGACTGTGTTTTAGCAGGTATCTTGTGGGATGACATTGTGAATGTGTTCCTGCCCAGCCGTACCCAACAAAAATAGTCTATATGTTATCTTAGGAAGACACACAGAAATTATCAACCAGGATCTATGCAATAACCTTTCAATATGTAGTTTGAAGGACAATTTTCTTTTCTCTTTCCATACAAAACATGAGATTCAATAAAATAAACTAGTGGGGTTTATCTTGTCATGCATATTGCACCCACTACACAGCTTCACAGGCTCGTATAAACAACACGTTAAGATGATTCATACATTCCAAAGCCAGAAGGGATCGTTGTGATCACCTGCTCACCTCCTGTATAACACAGGCCAGTAATTCCTAGAGGATATTGCAATGGGGGGCTCCACTCACTGCGGTGGCACCCCCTGCTAGCCATCCTGGGGGATGAGCTCTGCCAGTTGGTGTGCCCTCTTCAGGTGGTGGCTGTCCCATCGTCCTCTCACCCTGTGGACTGGCCTTACCACAGGAACTGCAGCATCCTCTTCATGACCCAGCCACCAGGCCAGGTCACCGTGTTCATAGGTGCTGGATCTAAGGGTGTTGGGGGTGCTGCTGCACTCTCTGGCTTGAAATTGTTTCCATTATATACAGGGTTTATAGTTTGGTTAAATGGCTCTCAGCACCCCCACTGTACAAATTGCTCTAGCACACCTGTCCATGTTCCCCCCTTCTAGGGTTTACCCAAAGTATTTCTATGCAAACAGTCCTAGGCAGTCCTTCTGTGCTGTTCTGGTGATGCCACTTCCCCAGTGGCCAGTAGGGGAACCCAGTCTACTGACTGTTCTGAGTTTGAGTTCAAGGAATCGCAGTTCTGGGCTCTAGCCTCTCAGCCCTCACTGCTTCTTCCCTAGACTGCTTCCTACTCTTCCTGGTTCCCGCCCACCCCGGGAATACCCATTCCAAACCCATTCCCCCTTCCTCTTCCCAGAGAGTGGCTGCTGCCTGCTTTCCTACAGCCTTCCTGAGCAGCCTAATTAGCTGATTGGGTCCACATGGCCTAACTCAGCTTTTGCAAGGCCACTGTGAGGTGCACACCCCATCTCACCTATCTTTTAGGAAAACATCCAATCTTGATTTTAAAATGGTCAGTGATGAAGAATCCACCACAATTCTTGGTAAATTATTCCAATGGTTAGTTACTCACATAGTTAAAATTTTGCAGCTTATTTCCAGTCAAATTCAAGCCATTGGATCATTTTATACCTTTCTCTGCTGGAGAAAATGAACTCCTTACGGAAAGTGGTGGGGGGCTGTACTCTCCATGAATATCATGAAAAGCCACAAATGCTGTCATGCACAGAGAACACACATTCAAGTTGCTAAAATATCAACCATACAGCCTCTTGCTTGTTAAAGGTAGACAACCAAGGGGCCTAATCGTGCATTCCCCATTATAGTCAGTTGGGGCTGTGGATATACAAGGAATGCAGGATCAGGTTAGAGAAACTAGATGAGATAACAGGTGTCTGATGAATGTGTATGGTATCTCAAATAGTACTGTTATAATCTCAAGATACAATTTTCAACTCCGCACAGAGTACATATGAGAAAGGGGATAGGTGAAACAGATGATAGATTTATTTTTCTTCCTCTCAGATAACAGGAACTCAGTAAATCTGTGGAACGGTCAAAACTGTTGAAGTAAGGATATTGATGTCACTCAGAAAACAAATAGATGTGATAAAAAAAGGATGGATTCTAATATATATTATTGGCAGAAAATGATCTTCACTCACATTTTCCATTTGTCAGATGATTCCAGTCATCATTCTAATATTCCAGGAAGAACTCTGTAAATGATGAAGAAATTATATAATAGAAAAGCCAGTGAACAAAATGAAAAAAAAAAGTCTTTGGATCATCAATGAATGTGACTGATTCTCCATAACTTTAATAAAATAAAATAAAATAAGACATTGCACTGGTAGAGCAGTTTCCATCCAAAGATCTCAACACCATTTGCTAAGATTACACGGGATTTTCTACACAAACACTTAGTTCACGGCAAACTGAGGTGTCAATCTACACTGCATTGGCCTCCTGAGCACTAAGTAAGACATGTGTCTCTAGTGCTTTTAAATCTACTCAGCTTTGAAATGGGCATAGGTTAAAACACAGCAGGTAACTTTCAGTGCAGGGCAGCAGGGCCCCCATGGATATTTCGTGCTCACTGGGTTACTGTGGGGTAGATTTACACTCCAGCTTGCTGCAACCTCAACATTTGTGTAGACAAGTCCATAGTATCATTATTCCCATTTTTAAAATTGGGAACCTGCAGTCAATGGGATACAGCATCATAAGGCTTTTGGTTCAGGAAAGAATGTAAACATGTTTTAAAGTTAAACACATGCTGAAGTGCATTCCTGAGTAGGGATGACTTCCTGAATTGGAGCCGTATAAAACAGGAACATAAATGAAGGGAAATCAATCATCTTGAAAACTAGTACTTGGATTTACTACTTCTTTCACATTACTAATTTTTATCCCTCCTGTCTCTGACTCTTGCATACTTTTGGTCAGAGTGATATCATTGTGGGAAGTCAGGACTTAGCCTTGTCCAGGGATGGGTGGGGAGACTTTTAATAGGACTGAATAATAAATATGCATGTGCAGTAAAACTAAGTGGATAGTCTAGCTGTGATGCTTAAGAATGAAAAAAAAAAGAACAGCTGATTTCATTTCTATTCCACTGTTCAAAAGAGAGTTCACCTTTATTTCCCTGACTGCTTATCTTCAGTCCCGTGTGTCAGTCAAAGTCAGGAAAATTTCCTCCTCCTTATTTTCTCTTGCTCACTGAATTTTCCAATAAAAATAAAATGGTTAAATTGTAAAGTAAGTGAATTACATGTTTACAAGATTTGAATAAAAGTGTGCTCCATGCTAAGCAATATTTCTTTTGTTACTATTATTTTGACCACAAGCTGCTCAATATAACTGAGCAAGGCTTATTTGGAGTCCTGCTCTGTATTTACTTCTGCAAATAAAAAAAAATGAGAAGGTGGTCTGGTATTTTTCTTAATTGCAATACCATAGTTCCTCAGTGATTTGAGCTCTTAAATTTAAACATAGGGCATGGGACTGAATAAGGATTATGCTTAAGAGAAATGTTGCTTAAGATGTTACTGTTATCCAGGCCAAAATGTGGTCTTTCCCTATGACTGTTATGTGAATCAAGGACAGTAGAACTGTACGTGGCATTTTATGATGGAGGGACTCGCTCTCAACTAAGTACCACTCGTTAGGCAAGGGACCTGGGTTCCAAAGCCCAGTGAATTGAGAGAGGCTGGGGACAGGCATGTGTACTGGGGGTCCCCTTCTGAGGGCCCTAAACACCACTTTGATCTCTCCACTGTGTAATAACAGAGCTAATTTTGACTCAGTTAGGAGTCTTGTTAGGTGCTGCAGAGCTAACATCACTGATTCCTAGGCCTAAGAATTAGACCTACTTTGGGCTAGTGGTTCTGAGCGTGCCAGCACTGAGCCCCCCCCTCCCCCCGGCCACTAACAGCTGAAATCACTGAGAGCTGAAATGACTAAAGAGCTGCAGTTGCTAAGAACTGAAACCACTGAGAGCTGTGTTAAGTAGGGGGAGGAGGAGCTGAAGACAAGTTGGTGAGCGGCTAGCAGGACGGCTGGTGGAGAGGCACAGCTGGCGGTGAAGACTGCAGCAGAACCCCTTGGAGAGGCGTGGCAATTGGCTGTCAACCCGACCAGCAGAGCATGTAAGATGCCCCCCATACCTCCCCCCACTTCCATCCAGGCTGGGAGGAAAACTCTGCAGATGAACTTCTGAACTCTGGGGGCTGCACTGACCAAGGAGAGAAACTGTTGGAGGGGTTACTTTTGGGTTGCTAGACTCAAGAACCACTCTGGGGCGGCACTGACCAAGGTCAGAAACTGTGGGTGGGGTGACTGTTGGGTTGCTGGACTTAAGACCCTGAGGGGAAAAGGACACTGCCAGACTTACTTGGGGGTGGGTCTTTTGCTCACGGTTTGTGTTATGAATCCTGTTTGTGGTGTTTCCCCAACATAATGCCGCATTGTTTATTTATTAAAAGGCTTTTGCTACACTCAGACTCTGTGCTTGCGAGAGGGGAACTATTGCCTCTTAGAGGCGCCCAGGGGGGTGGTATGTAATTGTCCCAGGTCACTGGGTGGGTGCTCGAGCCATTTTTGCAATGTGTTATTGAAAGGGAACCCGTAGATACTGAACCCGGCCCTTATTGCTGCCAACTCTGACTGGCAGAAGGGTTACACATGTATGTGGTTTACACACGGCCAAAAGATGTGTGCAGCGTAGATGTACATATAGGTTCATGACAGATTGTATGTTTTCTGTATTCTCTACAAAAATTAATGTTAAAATACATTTAAATTTGAGCAGAAGGAAAAATAATGTTAGGTTAAACAGGGCTAAGATGGAACTATTAAAGATTTAATGAGAAGTATACACCTTTTTCAAGAGTGCTATCCTCACCCAGACAATCTAAGAAGAACAAAGAAACTGAAGTCAAAAGTAAGGTCTAGAAAATGAGGCTATTCCATTTCAGTACCAAAATCTATAGGGAGTAATTGTACTCAAGTTACGCCAGTGTTAGACCGTCTCAGCAGTGTTAGTGTAGGAGAGGAAGAGGCTCACTGCCCAAATGCATTAAGTAACTTGGGGATAAAAAGTTGAGATATGGCAGGGCATCCAGAATGCTCTTCAGATGTATGCAGCATGACATAGTGGTTTTGTCTAGACTAGGATTTCAAGGCATGTCAGATTGAGTTACCTATCTCAATCTAAATAATACCTACTAAAACTCTAGTCAAGAGAAAGCAATTGTACTTTAGTATATGCTAAACTGATTCTGGTATAGTTTATGTGGAAGGATCATCTTCTAAATTTCCTAAAATCAAATCTAAAGGTCTTAAACTGAGTCTACATAATGATAGATGGGGTTTCCAATAAAGTTTAACTAGCTCAATTCAAAACTGACCAGTTGAGCTAGCTTGATTTTAAAAAGCACCTTTGCCCCCTAATCTAAGCAAGGCCTATATTACTATACAGTTCTAGCATGGCTGTGGGGGCCCATCCCTCCTGGTTTGTCAAACCATTTTTTCCTGTGACTGTATTTAAACTGAGTTTTTAAAAAGAAAAAGAGTACTTGTGGCACCTTAGAGACTAACAAATTTATTTGAGCATAAGCTTTCGTGGGCTACAGTCCACTTCATTGGATGCATAGAATGGAACGTATAGTAAGAAGATTATATATATATATATATATATATATATATATATATATATATACACACATACAGAGAACACGTACCAATGTGATATATGCCATCCTTTGCCAGCAATGCCCCTCTGCCATGTACATTGGCCAAACCGGACAGTCTCTACGCAAAAGAATAAATGGACACAAATCTGACATCAGGAATCATAACATTCAAAAACCGGTAGGAGAACACTTCAACCTCTCTGGCCACTCAGTAATAGATTTAAGGGTGGCAATTTTGCAACAGAAAAGCTTCAAAAGCAGACTCCAACGAGAAACAACTGAGCTTGAATTAATATGCAAACTAGATACCATTAATTTGGGTTTGAATAGAGACTGGGAATGGCTGGGTCATTAAACATATTGAATCTATTTCCCCATGTTAAGTATCCTCACACCTTCTTGTCAACTGTCTGAATGGGCCATCTTGATTATCACTGCAAAAGTTTTTTTTTCTCCTGCTGATAATAGCTCATCTTAATTAATTAGCCTCTGACTCCACTTTTACATGTTCTCTGTATGTATTTATGTATCTTCTTACTATATGTTCCATTCTATGCATCTGATGAAGTGGGCTGTAGCCCACGAAAGCTTATGCTCAAATAAATTTGTTAGTCTCTAAGGTGCCACAAGAACTCCTGTTCTTTTTTGCGGATACAGACTAACATGGCTGCTACTCTGAAACCTGAGTTTTTAAAGTATTTCCAGTCTGGTACAAAGAGGGCTTTACAATGAGATGGTCATGAACATTTTGCCAAAGTGAAAAAAATGAAAGTAACTTCCTCCCTACATCTCTCCACTTCCTCTCTGGTTGCACAAATAAAAGAAATCATACTTGAAATGCCTAAGTGAACAGCATCCTTACATCATCCATACATATCCAGAGAGAACAAAAAAAGTCTGTATCCTTTGACCAAGAAAAATCAAGAATAAGGGCTAGAACTCTTATGGATCATAATGCATTTGCAAAAAACAGATGGAATTTGAACAAAGGAAGCTTTACAGTACATTCAGGGTCTGAGCTGACTGTTTTCAATACCTCTAAAAGATGTGCATGAAGAAGGAAGTGATTTATATATATTGTTCTTTCAAAGGGATCGGGGTGCAATATTATGAAACATTTTCCAACCTGTCTTTCATGGCGACAAAGCTTCCTGGGCCATTACAATTAACCTTGATTATTATAATATTGCAGTCTTGCTGAAATGTGGTAATTATTGGCTTATATCTTTTGGTAGAGAAATAAAATGAGGTTTGTGGTCTATTTGTGGTCATTAAGGATCCCATGGCACTTTTTGTAAAAGCACATGTCAATATTGGCTTTTTAGCTACAATGAAGTTTGAGTATGTTCTGTTTACTTAGTTACATTTCTCCTGGAGTTTCAATTCACTGTGGTGTTCTTTAGTTTCTTGGTTATTTCGCTGTGTAGTGTTGTTGTGCTCTGTTGAAAATCTGCTATGTTCCACCCAAAAAGTAGCTGCATATAAGTGGTGCATGCTGTTAACCCTATATATCCCTTACTTACTTCACATATGTGTTGTGAAGCTTCATTAAGTGTCCGCAACAGATGTTTGAGCAACTCAAATGAGAGGTGCAACAGAAGTGTACAGTATTATTCTAACTAAATGATCTATCGGACAAACATCAAGCACAATGCTCATCCCAATACCACTGCTGGATCCAAGAAGACACCCCCTAAAGATATTTTATATGGCAATATATAAAGAATGAGCCATTATTCTGTGAGACAGCTCAAAAGACTCTAGATCAAGGTAGCGGACTGAAAGTCTTGGAGGGAATCGGCATGATTTCAGATGATGTCAGACAGAGACAAGCAGCTCCAGGGCATTGCCCGTCCCCAAAGACAAAATGATGTCTAGGGCTGTGGTGGGACATGGGCAAAACTCCTTTGTTTTATTACAAAACTAATGAGTTTAATTTCACCAGCTTTGCTTTACTTTCCCTTTGAGTTTTCAGATTTATATAAACCAGAAACTCCAAGTGAACCTCAGCAGATGAGAACAAATCAAAATTGTTGGGTTCACCAGAATTATGCAAACACAAAACAGATGCCAGGCCACCGTAGATGCCTCTGCTTTCAAAATCCCACCATTCAGTAAAAAGCTGTCCATGGAGCACCTGGAGAGGGTAAAGGAGATCAGCCCATTATTTTGTGTCATGTATTACATGCTACCAGCTAATGTAAGAACATAAGTAAATCCAAAAGAAATTTAAAGTTAGAAATTACAGAGCAGAAGATTATTTTTGTGGTTTAGTAGACACCAGCCAAAAAAGAAGACAGCTGTAATAAAAGATAATGATAAATGCTGGAATTCTGAGGAAGGACATGGGAAATTATTACATTTGTTGTAGCTATGTCTTATGGTCCATTTCTTCTGGGAAGAAATAGAGAAGAGAATAAAATTATAGTCCTGGGCAATGATATTCCTAGTGAGATGTAAATTCTAATATGAAAAGAGTCTCAAAAATTTAAATGTGGTGAAGAAAAAATTTTATTGGTTAGAAGTCAAAAAAATTGTAGTCTGATATAAAATGCGTTGACTTAGCAAACATCAAAAAGATTTCAATGGGTATGCAAGATAAATCATATTTTAAAAAGTGTTAACATAATTTTAGGTTATTGCAAAATAATGTTAAAAATCTATTTATTTTTACGCAATTGTGCTGTTTGTTTGCAGCTCTTCCGTTACATAACATGGATGCAGGAATGGAGCTCAAGGATCAGATCTTGAATCAGTACAGTCAATGAAAGTTTTACTATTGATGTTAATGGGTATAAGGTATAAAGCAGATAATCCCTTGTCTGAAATAGGATTTACTCTTGAGAATAAGGATTGCAGAATCAGGTGCTAGATTAATCTGAATATAGTAAAATTAAATTGCTAATATTTATCTATTGGCGTGATGACTAATTACAGTGCCAGAGTTTGAAAAGACCCTAGTCCCTTCCTGTGTCCTGGTGCCATCCATGCCCACAAAATGAATTACCAGGTCATCTGGGGTAACAGGAACATGAGCAGTCATAGCAGGGACAAAGGAAAGACAGAGGGAATGTAGACTGAAAATCTAGTGAATCTCTTAGATGTCTGTATTCTAATGCAGGAAGTATGGAGAATAAACAGGAAGAACTAGAAATACTTGTGAATAATCACAATTATGTGGGATAATTCATGTAACTGGAATATTGGTATAGAAAGGTACAGCTTGTTTTGGAAGGACAGGCAGCGAAAAAGGAGGAGGTGTCGCCTTGTATATCAAAGATGTATACACTTGCACTGACATTGAGATGGAAGTGAGAGTCAGACCTGTTGAAAGACTCTGGGTAAGGATAAAAGGGGTAAAAAATAAGGGTGATGTCATGGTAGGGGTCTACTCTAGACCACCTAACCAGGAAGAAAAAGTGAATGAGGCTTTTTTAAACAACTAACAAAATTATCCAAAGCACAGAAGTTGGTGATGAAGGGGACTTCAACTACCCAGACATCTGTTGGGAAAATAACACAGTAGGGCACAGATTATTCCTTCCCCGCTCACACACACACACACACACACACACACACGTTGGCATGTATTGGAGACAACTTTTTATTTCAGAAGATGGAGAAAGCAACTAAGGAAGAGGGTCTTCTAGATTTGATTCTGTCAAAAAGGGACAACTGGTTAGGAATTTGAAGGTGGAAGGCAGCTTAGGTGAAAAGGATCAATTTAACTTCAATACTTGCAAAGAGAATGGAGCAAATAAATCAATCAATTTATAAGCACCTAGATAATAATAAGGCAATAATTAATGGTCATCATGGATTTGTCAAAAGCAAATCACGTCAAACCAACACTGTATCCTTCTTTGACAGAGTAACAAGTCTTGTGGAATGGGGGAAAGAGATAGATGTGATTATTCTTTAGTAAGACTTTTGATACTGTCTCACATGACCTCATAAGCAAACAAAGAAAATACAGCTTAAATGAACATACTATAAGAGGGTGCACAATTGGTTGGAAAACTGTACACAGAGAGTAGTTATCAATGGTTCACAGTCAACCTGAAAGGGCATATTGAATGGGATCCCACAATGATCTGTCCTGGGTCTGATTCTATTTAAAATCTTTGCAAATGATTTGGATAATGGCATAGAGGATGCACTTATAAAGTATGATACCAACCAGGAGGGATTGTAAGTGCTTTGAAGGACAGGATTAGAATTCAAAATGATCTTAACTAATTAGAGAAATGGTTCAAAATAAAGAGGATGAAATTCAGTAAGGACAAATGCAAAGTACTACACTTAGGAAGAAATAATCAATTGCACAAATACAAAATGGAAAATGACTGCCTAGGAAGGAGTACTGCAGTAAAAGGATCTGTGAGTCATAGTGGATCACAAACTTAATATGAGTCAATAATGTAATACTTTTGCAAAAAAACCCAAACATTATTCTGGGATGTATTAGCAGGAGTATGATAAGAACGGCACAAGAAGTAATTCTTCCCTTCTACTCAGCATTGAGAAGGCCTCTACTGGAGTACTATGTCCAGTTCTCGGCACCACACTTTGAGAAAGATGTGGATAAATTGGAGAAAGTCCAGAGAAGAGGAACAAAAATGATTAAAGGTCTAGAAAACTTGATCTACAAGGAAAAATTGAAAAAATGGGTTTGTTTAGTCTGGAGAAGAAAAGAGTGAAGGGGGACCTGATAATTGTCTTCAAGTATCTAAAATATTGTTATTAAGAGGATGATCAATTGTACTCTTTATCCACTGAGGACAGGATAAACGTAAAGGGCTTAAATTGCAGCAAGAGAGATTTAGGTTAGACATTAGGGAAAACTTCCTAACTAATAGTAGTTAAGCATTGGAACAAATTACCTAGGGAGCTTGTGAAATCTCCGGCAGAGGTTTTTCAGAACAAGTTAGACAAACACTTCATCATCATCTCTGTTGTGAGGTGAACTGCAGTCCCTAAATCAGGAGAGAATAGCAATAATAAAACCTGAGTTCCAGAATTTGGGTTAACTTCATACAAAACAAAAGGGCATAGATTTTATATGATGGAATTTAGGGTAGACACGCAGGGCTGAGATGAGAAAAACTGTGCAGCAGGAAGATAAAAGTGTAAGCAGAGGTTAGTTGTGAAAGTATGGATGTCATCCAAAGCCCATTGAAATCAATAGGAGTCTTTCTATTGACTTCAATGAGCTTTGAATCAGGCCACACAAAATACATCACTAGCAGCATCTCATAAATTGGCCTATTCTCCACCAGAATCCCACAGTGTTCCCAAAACATTGCTGATTCCCTGACCTGAACACTGCATATAGACAGAAAGTCATAGGAATGATGGTGAATAAAGATCTATAAAAGGATGCTAAAGTAATAAATATGTGCACAGTTAGCAGCAGCAGAGTTAAACAGGCCTTCCAGACTGGTCCTCAACTCCCTAATATTGTTACAAATGTATAGGAAAAGCATTAAGGAATCTGACCTATGCTCTCACCCCTCCCAGACAGTTAGCAGTCATACTCTGTACCAAACACGCATTCAAACAGACAGCTTACCCAGCCACGTGTGTTAGTTCCGGCCACAACTTCCCCTGAGCTAATTGTGAAGCCCAGACTAGAAATAACCAATCTCCCTTTAAATATTTGATTGCCCCATTTCTAGAAAAACAAACATGCAAATCCAAGTATTATCAGAGCAAAATTATATAAAAGGATATTATGCAGTAGACCAGTCTTATCATAGCAAAAGTGCATGTACAAGCCTGTAGTAAACCAGTCAAACCATTACCCAAAAGTATATAAATCTAACGAGGCAAGAACCTCAAAAGCTTTGGATGTTCATCAAAATTATCCAAATTAATGGAAGCCTCCATCAAGCCCTACAGCCTTTCCAAACAACCTCCCTGCTTCGTTCCCAAAGGCCCTGTTACGCAACATACTCCATCATCTCTATATGGTGTTTTCCCTGCAGGCGGGGCAAAGACTGATGAACTGCTCCCTCATTCCACCATGTACCGTGTACCGGGGAGCTGCTGCGGTATTAGACACAGTGCTAGGCTGCCTGGCAGCAGATGGGGAGGAAAGGAGGCAGAGAGTCAAACCAGCAAGGAACAAATCGGGGTCCGCACACCTACACTCAGCTGGTCCCACTGAGCCAGCGGACCCACGGCAGAGGATGTTGCAGGTGGCAGGCATCTTCCCTGCTTCAGTGATTTCTGAGAGTCTGTGGCACACACACACCTGTCTTCTCTATCCAGGATGAGAACAATCTTTCCTAGCACAATGCAGGAATATGCAGCAAAGAGCCATTCGAGGCTGCTGCCACCAGCTCCCAAGGATCTGGAGCCGAAACATGCTGCATAAGCCTTTTAAAGTGATTGCTAAGGATCTCTCAGGTCTCAAGAAAAATGACTTACTATGTAACCACCATCCATGACTGGCGCCAAGAGAGCACACAACAGTTACTTGCGAAAAAGTGATTTAACATGACCTCTGGGGAACTTCCTCAGTGCATAGGATAGGCTCAGTGACTCACAAATCCAGCCTGAAATGCCTAGTGAACAGCAGAATACTGATTGCTGGCAATAAATGACTAATGTTTAAAATATGTTAAAATGGTTGATACGTGGTAACTGAGAGCAATAATACCTTCATCTGGGTAAGGACGCCAGAAGTTGGCTGTGGGTACACAGTCAGTGCAGGCAACAGAACAGTCACAATTTCCAGCAGGCAACGTGGAACTGTTTTTATGAGCAGATGAAGCATTCAGTCATCAAACTTTTCGCACTTGGAATTGAAGGCTTTTGCAAAAGATTCCACATTACTGCAGTAATGATGTATTGCAATGGGGATTGTATCAATTTACTACAAGTTACTTTGTAATTATCTCCAACACTAATAATCATATCTTGGCAATAGAGGAATGTCAAAAAAGGTTAAATCAGCTTTAACAGTTTCACTGCTTTAAAATATACAACAAATGGAAAGCAAAAGACAGTAAAATAGTAGCTGCTCTTTGAAAGTCATCTTTCTAGGCAAGGGTTACACTTCCAATAAGCATCTAATCTTCAGGCAAAATAATCAGAAAGAGTTTTACCTAATTAAACTTAAGCCTCTGCCTCTTTCACTAGAGATTTTCCTTTGAATGGAAATTGTTGGTATCTGCTTTGAAGGGGGCCATTGTATGTGGTTTATGATTAGAATGAGCCAGATTCATTCTTGGTATAACTCTTGTTTTTCCCTGAAGCAATCAGGGCCACTGCAACCTCGCTTGGGGAGCAAGAGGGGTTGTTTTTAAGGGGACAATAATGGTAGAATCCTCTTAGGCAACACTAAGTTTTGTCAGGGCTGCATATGAGTTTCACAGGCAGAAACTGAAGTAGATGAGGTGCTTAACCAGTGGCTTCTCCAATCATTTTTTGGCCAGTGCCACCAGTTTTAGGGTTTTACTGTCTGTCCACAAGCCCCCTAGCATAGCTGGGTTTTAGGGCACCTGGCACTGCTAAGACACCCTGGCAGAGGTTTATGGACCAAGACCTTCACCTTCAACTTCTGCCAGCAAAGAAGACTCTAGAGTAAATCTGGCCCTCCAGCTTCATTGGAGTTACTTCAGGGATGAATTCAATCCATCATCCTCAAAACTGAATAGTCAATAGTATGGGAACAGTTTCAGTAGCAAGGTGGTATAAGCTCCATTTTGAATGACACCTCACAGATACCCACAACAATATTTTTGTTGACCAATAGAAAATGCAGAATTTATTCTGGTAAAATTGAATTACTGCTAACTGTGTGCATATGTCAGAATGTCCTTAATGATTCTAGGTCTCAGAGTGGTAGCCAGGTTAGTCTGTATCAGCAAAAACAACAAGGATTCCTTGTGGCACCTTAGAGACTAACAAATTTATTTGAGCATAAGCTTTCATGGGCTAGAACCCGCTTCATCAGTTGCATGGAGTGGAAAATACAGTAGCAGGTATAAATACAGAGCACATGAAAAGATGGAAGTTGCCTTACGGGAGGAAAAATCACTTTTGTAGTGGTAATGAGAGTGGCCCATTTCAAATAGTGGACAAGAAAGGGTGAGTGAAAGTAGGGGGAAATTAGGTTTTGTAATGACCCATTCACTCCCAGTCTTTATTCAGGCCTAACCTGATGGTGTCCAGTTTGCAAATTAATTCCAGTTCCGCAGTTTCACATTGGAGTCTGTTTTTGAAGTTTTTGTTGTTGAAGAATTGCCACTTTTAGGTCTGTTATTGAGTGACCAGAGAGACTGAAGTGTTCTCGAACTGTTTTTTTCTATACTCAAAACAAATAAAACCACTGTATGTACGCCTCACACAACTTTTGGATATTAAATTGCCCTCTTGCTCCCTTTGGCTTTTTTTTTAAAAGAGCAAGATTTACACATTTTCTGGTTACTTACCCCATATAAACCTTCCTCATTAACCTCATTACTATTTTTTTTAAATTACCAGAATGACCAATAAAAGCCCTTGTAGAGTGAAGCAAACAAACAAGCAGCATATAATCCTCAAATCAAACACTAAGTGAACCCCACCAATTTTTTCTGGCCTACTTTTTATCATCTGAGTTTGGCCATCAGGCAAAGTTAATTTAAAGATGCCTTTGCATTTCGTGTCATTAGAATATCAGGGTTGGAAGGGACCTCAGGAGGTCATCTAGTCCAACCCCCTGCTCAAAGCAGGACCAATCCCCCAATTTTTTGCCCCAGATCCCTAAATGGCCCCCTCAAGGATTGAACTCACAACCCTGGGTTTAGCTGGCCAATGCTCAAACTGCTGAGCTATCCAATTCCCCTTGCTGTTTCTCAACCACGGTTTGGCATATATTAGACACCTTGGGCCAAATACACCAGAAGAGAAAAAATAGTTGCAGAGGTCAGTAATAATATTTTTCTGTAGAATTGCTACTTGGTGTGAAATCCATAAGTACCGATGTTCCCATGCAACAGGGTGATGAATCACACAACCTTAATTCTTAGCTGGCCTAGACATGATTGCTTCCAAGAGACTCATAAAAAATTATTATAAATAAGTAAAAGGTCCCTAAAGCTAATAATGATGATCTTATCAGTGTACATGGAGTTTGAATATATTATGCCACAAGCTGTGATATTATGTGTGAGGTTATGCAATGTTGCTATTTTGTTTTATATTGCATAAAGCAATGGGAAATTAATTCTAAGTCTCCTGATAAGATCCCTTTATTCATATTTTCCCACTTGTGACAAGTTAGCAAATATTAACACTCCACTACTCCACTTGAGCAAGTAACACAATTTGCACATTCCAATTATATTTGTTTACCAGGATTATCTATACTTCTCTGTACTATATGAAGCAGTAAATGGACAGTGAAATTGATTAAGCAGCAAAATGAAGCTGAGGCATTTAATCAAACTCGGAAGCTATTTGTTTAGAGAATACCATAAGACAAAAGGACACCAGTTCTATTATAGCCATTCCTATATCCATCTGTTTTACAGAGAGTTGGCTACCAATTTATACATGCAAAGTCAGACTCTTTGAAAAACAAAACACTATGTATCACCCCTTTTTCAAGACTATGTTAAATTTTGTATGAAGTATGCCTTGTGAGATATCATTTCAAAGCTCAGAATTTGTTGATCATTATTGTCCTGGTAAAATATGTGTGGCAAAATTGTATGTAAAGTTATAAGATTCTACCGTATAATATTACTGAGACATATTCCAAGTTTAGAGAAGCAAAGACAAAGGCAAAATGACAACTCAGCCAGGTGTCAATGAAATCAAATGGATCATCACCTGGTTAAGTGACCGTTCTCTGGCAGGAAAAAGGGTGTGAGTAAGAAATGCACACCCGAGCAAAGAAACAGTTGCGGTTTCCCATCTCCACAAACCTTCTGTCTCCTGAAGCTCAGCTGGCATAGGTGCTGGAACTAGGGTTGTGGGGGAGGGGTGCTCCTGAACCCCCTTGCTTGAAGTTGTTTCCATTATATACAGGGTTTATAGTTTGGTTCACTGACTCTCAGCACCCCCACTATAAAAATTGTTCCAGCACCTCTGTCTTTTGTCTTTTATTTACTTGTAACCAATTATGTCTTTTATGCCTCATTACTTGTAGAGACTTAAAATCTATCTTTCGGTAGTTAATTGTTTTATTGTTTTGTTTTATGTAAACCAGTGTGTGTTTGGATTGAAGTGTTTGGGAAACTTCATTTGGGATAATTGGATTTTTGCATATCATTTTCTATTAATGAAATGACGGACTTTATATGAGCTTGTATTGTCCAGGCAGGGCTAGGCAGGACAAGACGTACATTTCTGGTGGAAAGTCTGTGACTGGGAATTTGCTGGTGTTACTCTGCAGTGTAATTCTTGGGTGGCTGGCTATAGCGCTCATACAATATAGCTGGGAGTGATTTACATGCTGTGTGTGGGCAGACCAGGAGTGGTTGCTCTCACAGCGAAGCAGTGTGAAAGGCACCCCAGCTTGGAGAATTGAGGGGGCACAGTTGTCCATCAGTCCAGATTGTACCCTTGTTAATGTCACAAACATCATCTTTTTCCTATCCCAAGGTACAGGATGGATCAGATTGTTGTGAATGTTGTCTTAGTATTAGGGGTATTGTTTTGCCACTCTCTCCATAAGCAAAACAGGAGTACTTGTGGCACATTAGAGACTAACATATTTATTTGAGCATAAGCTTTCGTGGGCTACAGCACGGCTGCTACTCTGAAATCTCTCCATAAGGAAGTTCATTGGAATCCCTCTTGTGACCACAGATTTAATTCCTCGTTCCCATTTGGTTTCATTTGAACCCCATGACCATTTACCTTCCAACTCTTCCAACTATCCTTCTGTGCAGATGTAGGATTTCTGACACTGACAGTGATGGGTAGTGGGGTCACAGTGCCTAATTTATTATGAATGTATAGGTTTTATTTTACACACAGCATCTGGATGCCTTTTTGGTGATGGATTCTTAAAGATTTACATTAAATAAAATTATAAAAATCACCCCCCAAAACGTATATCTAGCTTCAGAGCAGCTGCAAACTATGATGGGAAATTCACAGCTGGATTGGGGCACTACTTGGAGTTTCAGAGAGTGGAAGGAAAGAAGCCAGCTATTGGAAGCCTATAGGAACTAGAGGAGGTGTTGGATAATTGAAAGGAAAGACTGTGGGTGGGTGAATGTCCTTATCTGAACCTGAAAAAAAAAAGGGGGTTGAGTTCATTTCAACTTTGAGGATGCAGGGGGGAACAACCAGGCCAATTCACATCTCCTGCCACCCCTCTCAAAACAGTTTGCTCAGCACTAGACGCAATCTTTTATGCCAGTCTCCGCCATTTGTTTTTCTCTCCCAGGCCATGCTGGTATTCTTTCCAGAATCATCATCAGCTGTATTTTTCTGACTTACAGGAGATCTGTGTTTATAAACATACATTGGAGTAAAATATACATTATTATAACAGCAAAGATATCATTCTTGCATGCATGCCTTTGGCTAGAAAATAATAGGCCTACATTTTCAGAAAATTGCATGCACATCTGCACACCAAATTGCATCAGCAACAACAGCATATAAATTGGGCATATAAATGATCAGATAGTTGAATAAGTGGTCATTTGTATGAGTAATTTTGATAACTGAATATACAAGCCAGGCATTCAGGTGCATTCACTTTTTTCTGAAAATCTGGCATGAATGCCTTGTGATAGTTAGTTGCATCGCAGTAGTACAATGTGATCCATGTGGGTAACTGCTGCATCGCTGCAGAACTTCACAGAAGTCAGTGGGATTCTACACAGGCACAGCATTTCACTGGTAAAGATCATAATACAGGCTCAGGGCCTTGGAGACAATGGACCAAATTCATTCTTAGCCACTCAGAAATTTGTTACCTTTCCCCTCTGAAGTTCTGGTCTTTCTCTAATCTTCTTCAGGAATTTTCAGGAAGGTAGTACCTGCACACCACTGATGAAGCCAGTTACTATTATAGATGGAGCCTAGAATTAACGTTGACCAACAGTTCCCATTATAAGACTGTGTTTTCAGTTGTTATAACTTTACCAAACTGTTTAGGCTGAAATTTTCCATGCTGTGAGTCTGCCTTAGGGTGAATTTTATTGAGAAGTTTCAACTAAAATAGTCCAGCTATTTCCAAGAGCAAGGTTAGGGGGAAAAATATTGTTTGCCCACGTTAATTTTTTTTCACTGAGAAGGTCTAGTCCTTCCCTGCTTTGGAGCAGCAACTTGAAATTTGGCAGGGGTAGGGAAGTGTCAGAAATGTGTCTTTTGGTACCACGCAAATTTGTCCAAGCTATAAGCCTTTGAAAAAATCTCAGTTTGCACATTCACAGAAGAGACTTGTTGGAGTTTGGAGGCTACATTCTCTGAAGATTCTGTTTGTACTGAGCATGCTCCATCCCCTCAAGGCTTCTAAGTGCTGACCGGACTGCACATGTGGCATCCCTACAGAGTGACTGAGCATGCTCCATCCTGAGGTTGGAGGGACAAAGTCAGAGGTTCTCATACTGTGGTCCGTAGATCACCAGTGGGCCGCAAGCTCCATTCAGGTGGTCCATGGATAGTTCCCTCTAAGGTGTGCACCTTGGCGGCTGCACACTAGAGAATGAAGGGCCACCACCTAATTAATTCTCTTGATATTGACACCTCCTCATCAATTATTGGGAGTGGACCACATCCACCCTGACTGAATTGGCCTTCAACATTGGTTCTCCACTTATAAGGTAACTCCTTTCTCTTCATGTGCCAATATATGTTTACGCCTGTATCTGTAATTTTAACTCCATGCATTTGAAGAAGTGTGTTGTTTACCCATGAAAGCTTATGCCCAAAATAAATCTATTAGTCTTTAAGGTGCCACCTGACTCCTCATTGTTTTTGTGGATACAGTCTAACACGGCTACCCCTCTGACACCTAATTAATGGAGCCTCGCAGGGGTGGCTCCACTAATCAGGTGCCTGGACCCTGGAGAAGATACACATGTAAGGTGAGGTGATGGCCTTAGGGGGAATAGGAGGTAGGTGGGAAAGGGCACTGGGGTGGGAAGAGGGTATGGGGGGGCCGGATTTTGGACTTGCAGGGCTGCGGTGGCCAGAGAAAGAGGCAACTTTTGCCAGCTCCAGGGCTGTGGCTGCTGGGGAAAGAGAGCCCTCTTTGCAAGCGTCAACTCTGTGGCTGCTGTGGCGGGGGAGAGACCCCCTCCTTCCCAGTCCCAGTTCAGGGGCTGCTGTGGCTGGGGAGAGAGGGCACGTCCATTGCATTAGAAAGGTAAGGACTACTGATATTAAAATAAGTTGTGTGCTTTTATTTATAGAACAAAAAAAGTTAATTATTATTACTTTTTTTATATAGTGCTTTTATCCAAAGCACTTTACAGTAGTTAGCTAACAGTACAAACAACATTTGGAAAGATTATTAAGTGGTCCACCGAAACCCTCAGCAATTGTCAAGTGGTCCACGGGAAAAAAAGTTTGAGAACCACTGGACTAAGTAGTACTTTCTCTGCAATTGGTCCTCCTGGCTTCCAGAGGTCACTGTGGCACCAGAACTGACTGCAGAGAGATGGGGGAGGTGTGGCGGGAGCTAGAAAGTTGGGAGGAGCAGACGGAGGGGAACAGAAGTCAAGGGATAAGGGGGGCTGGGTAGAGAAAATAAGAGATCATGCAGACTAGGAGTACAGGGTCAGAAGGGTGTGCAACCACTAGATTATACTCCCCTGAGCATGCACAGGTATTCCCCAATTTTGAGTGTTTAACTTTGCCTCCTTAATGTTCTTTTAATCTACCTTTTTTAAAGATCACAGGAGTACATTAGGTTTTATAGACAGAGAAAACCACATACCTACAGTAAATAGCTTGCAATTTATCTAATCATTTACATTCTTGAATTCCATCTACATTAAGTAACTAAATAATTGTTAAATGGTTGTCACTAGTTTAGGTCCCCCACAGACATTGCTGAAAATGATCCAATTGCTAATGAAGATGGGACAAATCCCTTTTCATTACCATGACAGAAAGCACGATTACCAGATTTCAATCAACGTTTCTGAAACGATATTGAAAACACCTTGCCTATAATAGCAATCAAACCATTTTCAGCACTGGTTCAAGAAGACCTGTTGCCAACAATTGTGGTCAGTAATGTCAGTGGCTTATTGTAGAAAAGGCTTCAGTGTCCCAAGGGATTTTAATTGCACTGTTTCAGAAGCATCCTTCCCTCTTATCTCATCAAAGTGTTTAGACGTCTCATGTATAAGTGCTGAACTACTGCTTTGGAACAATGTCAAACATTTCTTCTTGTATTTCAACAACAGAAAGTGGCAGAAGTGAGTTTTCATTACCCTACAATGATAGACAGACACTTAGATTTTTCATTTTTCCAAGGGGCAGAGGTTGAGGTTTCAGGCTACAGCTGAAAATATGCATGATGCATTTCTTAGCTAATTATTTGTCAGTATATTAATAAATCACACTGATCCCTGCAAGGCTATCTAAATTTAGCAGGATCATGAGATGTACTACATAATTAATAACATTAGATTGGATGGCTTAAAGGCAAGTGATTTCCTGCTCTCATTCGAAGTAGGGAGCATTTATCACAGTTGACCAGGAATGGAGTTGCTAACATGGCTGTGGTTTAGGCATTTATATAAGTGTCTTTGCCATGTATATTGGCATGTGATTCTTTGACTTGGGTGTAGGAAATAAAGAACATATAAAATATCTGAGGCTAGATTTTCAATGTCAGTCACATGCAGTTGTGTGCATACATTTATATATACCTAAGCCACACATACAAATAATCGATGTCACCTCAGGATGGGATGCAGAGATAAGATTTTCAGACACCATTAATGATTGATTCTTCGAGCAGCTTGTCTGGGAACCCACAAAGGGAGAGGCAGTTTTTGATTTAGTCCTAAGTGGAACACAGGATCTTGTCCAAGCGCTGAATATAGCTGAACTGCTCAGTAATAGATACCATAATGTAATTAAATCTTGGTGTAATCGTGGATAGTTCTCTGAAAACATTTGCTCAATGTACAGCAGCAGTTAAAAATGCTAACAAAACATGAGGAACAATTAGGAAAGGGATCGATAATAAGACAGAAAACATTATGATGTCACTATATAAATCCATGCTACACCCACACCTTGAATATTGTATGCAGTTCTGGTTGCCCCATCTCAAAAAAAGATATATTAGAACTGGAAAAGCTACAGAGAAAGGCAACAAAATGATGAGGGGTGTGGAACAGCTTCCTTATAAGGAGAGATTAAAAGAGACAACTAAGATATGATAAAAGTCTATACAATAATAAATGGTGTCGAGAAAATGAATAGGGAAGTATTATTTACCCCTTCACATAACAGAAGAACCACAGATCACGCAATGAAATTAATAATCAGCAAGTTTAAAACAAATATAAAGAAGCAATTCTTTAGACAATGCACAGTTAACCTGTGGAACTCATTTCCAGGGGATGTTGTGAAGGCCAAAAGTATTACTGAGTTCAAAGAAGAATTATATATGTTCATGGAGAATAGGTCAATCAATGGCTATAAGCCAGGGATGTAACCCCATGCGCCATGTGTCAGAAACTGGGACTATATGACAGGAGATGGAACCCTGAATAATTTCCTTGTTCTGTTCATTCCCTCTGAAGCATCTGGCACTGGCCCCTGTCAGAAGACAGGATACTGGGCTAGATGGACCATTGGTCTTACCCAGTATTGCTGTTCTTATATGCATGCACATGACTAGTTAAGGCTTTGATAATGCATCCTTTAAGTCAATGAGAGTTGTACTATTTAAGAAATGCATGATCAGCTCTCCAGTGCTTAGCTGGCTATGGGTGCACACAAATATCTCTGTACATTATAGACAAGATCTTCATTCCCATTCAAGATCCTCTGTGCTCTTCTATCAATGAAAAGTAGCCAGAGATGCAACAGAGGTGGCCAGTTGCAGATTCTGTCCTACTTTTAATTGGGCAAATATATTTGCTACAGCTAACAATTGTAGCCCTAAGCTATGTATGTGCAAATATATGAGTGTATTTTCTTGCACCCAATTTGAAGTCTGTCCTCAGATATCTTATATAATGCATGGCTCATGAGTTTCTTGAACAATGAGAAGAAAACAAGTCATGGATATATTTTAAAATGTCTCATTTTGCTAGTCCATTGTGTATCTGTTCTTTAAGCACTGTATATCATGTTAAGTAAAGGCTTGGTAAAAATGATTACATTCTTAATATGCCTAACATTTTATAGCCCCAAATCTACAGAGACTTGCACGTGTGTTTAACTTTAAGTGTGACAAGTGTAAGCTCTTCAAAGCATGGGCCATCTTTTTGTTTTGTGTTTCTGTAGTGCCTAACACAGTGGGGTCCTAGTCCATGAGTGGGGCTAGAGGCATTACTACAACATAAATAATAATGGTAGTCCCATTTACTTTAATCATAGAATCATAGACTTTAAGGTCAGAAGGAACCATTATGATCATCTAGTCTGACCTCCTGCACAATGCAGGCCACAGAATCTCACCGACCAACTCCTGTAACAACCCCCTAACTTATATTTGAGCTATCGAAGTCCTCAAATCGTGGTTTAAAGACTTCAAGGTGCAGAGAATCCTCCAGCAAGTGACCCATGCCCCATACTGCAGAGGAAGGTGAAAAACCCCCAGCGACTCTGCCAATCTGCCCTGGGGGGAAATTCCTTCCCAACCCCAAATATGGTGATCAGCTAAACCCTGAGCATGTGGGCAAGACTCACCAGCCGGACACCCAGGAAAGAATTCTCTGTAGTAACTCAGATCCTACCCCATCTAACATCCCATCACAGGCCATTGGGCATATCTACCGCTAATAGTCAAAGATCAATTAATTACCAAAATTAGGCTCTCCCATCATATCATCTCCTCCCATAAACTTATCAAGCTTTGTCTTGAAACCAGAGATGTTGTTTGCCCCCACTACTTCCCTTGGAAGGCTGTTCCAGAACTTCACTCTTCTGAAGGTTAGAAACCTTCGTCTAATTTCAAGTCTAAACTTCCTGATGGACAGTTTATATCCATTTGTTCTTGTGTCCACATTGGTACTGAGCTTAAATAATTCTTCTCCCTCCATGGTATTTATCCCTCTGATATATTTATAGAGAGCAATCATATCTCCTCTCAGCCTTCTTTTAGTTAGGCTAAACAAGCCAAGCTCATTGAGTCTCCTTTCATAAGCCAGGTTTTCCATTCCTCAGATCATCCTAGTAGCCCTTCTCTGTACCTGTTCCAGTTTGAATTCATCCTTCTTAAACATGGGAGACCAGAACTGCATACAATATTCCAGATGAGGTCTCACCAGTGCCTTGTATAATGGTACTAACACCTCCTTATCTCCACTGGAAATATCTCACCTGATGCATCCCAAGACCGCATTAGCTTTTTTGATGGCCATATCACATTGGCGGCTCATAGTCATCCTGTGATCAACCAATACTCCGAGGTCCTTCTCCTCTGTTACTTCCAAGTAATGCGTTCCCAGTTTATAACAGAAATTCTTGTTATTAATCTCTAAATGAATGACCTTGCACTTTTCACTATTAAATTTCATCCTATTACTATTACACTAGTTTACAAGGTCATCCAGATCTTCCTGTATGATATCCCAGTCCTTCTCTGTATTGGCAATACCTCCCAGCTTTGTGTCATCCGCAAACTTTATTAGCACATTCATGCTTTTGGTGCCAAGGTCAGTAATAAAAAGATTAAATAAGATTGGTCCCAAAATCGATCCTTGAGGAACTCCACTAGTAACCTCCTTCCAGGCTGACAGTAGTCTCCCCTTTAACCAGTTCCTTATCCACCTTTCAATTTTCATATTGACCCTCATCTTTTCCAATTTAGCTAATAATTCTCCATGTGGAACCGTATCAAATGCCTTACTGAAATAGAGGTAAATTAGATCTACTGCATTCCCTTTGTCTAAAAAATCTGTTACCTTCTCAAACAAGGAGATCAGGTTGGTTTAACATGATCTACCTTTTGTAAAGCCATGTTGTATTTTGTCCCATTTACCATTGACCTCAATGACCTTAACTCCTTTCTCCTTCAGATTTTTTTCCAAGAGCTTGCATACTACAGATGTCAAACTAACAGGCCTGTAGTTACCCGGGTCGCTTTTTTTACCTTTCTTAAAAATAGGAACTATGTTAGCAATTCTCTAGTCATACGGTACAACCCCTGAGTTTACAGATTCGTTAAAAATTCTTGCTAACGGGCTTGCAATTTCATGTGCCAGTTCCTTTAATATTCTTGGATGAAGATTATCCAGGCCCCCCGATTTAATCCCATTAAGATGTTCAAGTTTGGCTTCTACCTCGGATGTGGTAATATCTACCTGGGACTATTCACAGGACATGATCCAAAGCCCAGCACTGAAGTCAATGGGAAGACTTCCTTTGAACTCAGAGGACTTTGGATCAGGCCCACAGCAAACAAAGTATGAGCTAGACTTAATTTTAAGTTTTTTTGCAGGATCAGTTCCTTAGGACAGAGTTTATACAAGATAATATCAGAGCACTTAAAAAAATGTAGAGCAACATATTATATTTTATGGGCTTTATAGTAAAATCTAATAACAGATTAAACAAGAAAGTATTCTTTTGATAATAGGCAGAGTGTACAATGAAGTCAATAGAGTCTGATTCAAAAGCCATGGGAAAGACTCCAGTTAAGGCTGCCTAAGCATTTTCATTCTAAATTACGTTTTTCAGTCCCATATAACTTCCTTAAATTTCAGTCTTTAGAGCTAACATTTTTCAATGTTTTTGGGTTCAGCCTAAGAGCCTGTGATTTTTGGAACATCTGAGCAAAAGTTGATGATTATTTTTGAGTCTGAATAGAGTGAAAAAAAACATTCTTATGTTGAATGGTTTCAAGGTAATGGGATAAGGAAGCCACAGAACAATAGGAGAAAAAATAAATCCTGAACATCTACTTGATTTACAAAGTATCATCCAGCCAGCAGTGTGAAAGAGGAAGAATTCCTTCACAAATAATACCATGTGATCATGCAGCTAATGAATTATCATAATGCATGTAAGCAAAGGGGCAAAGTTAAGGTTGTGCAGCCAAACATATCTCAAGGATTTCCACACTTTTAAGTGCTTCACTTCACAACTTTAAAATTCATTTAATGTAGGACTAAATGTATTCTGTACAAAAAAACTAACAGCAGATCAAATAATTTGTTTTTTTTTTTAAAAGTACAGTCCTAATACTGGACAGAAAGGCCATAAAATAGAACTTAAATATTCGGATTCATTTTCAGGTAATAATAACAATTGAGAAATTGAGCAAGTCTCAGAGAGGAAACAACTTCTGAGCTCCAGTGGAAACTGGGAACTGGAAGGGTGAAGGGGAAACTTGAAGATATAAATAGCTAAAGATAAGGAATGTGCTGTTTGTTCTTATAACAGAAGGAAATTGTGAGAGAACTGGTGAGTCTGCTTGAATCCTAGGGAGTTAAAAGGATCAAATAAGACAACTATGGACATTACAGAGAAAAGAAAATGATATATTTGTGTCAATCTTTGTGATAGAGGATGATGAGTAGCATCTGCATAGGTCTCTCCCTCAGAGAGAGCTATATTCAACAACAATAGATCTATTTTCGATGGGTATGTCTACCCTGCAGCTGTGAGTAGCTGTGCTTGTAGATAGATGTGCCAACTCTGCTCAAGGTAGCATATTAAAAACAGCAGTGTAGTAGGGGGATTAACAGGTGGCAGCTCAGGCAAGCCACCTAAGTACAAACCTGCCCAGACCCCTCTGGGTACATACTTGTGTGGCAAGCCCAACCCAACACCCATGCTACCCTGTCGTTTTTAGTGGGCTAGCTCAAGCAGAGCTGATGCATGTCTGTCTACCCATGCTGGGAAACATGCAGAAGGTAGAACAAGGTAGCTCCATGAAGAGTTCTACTGAAGATGTTTTGAAGGACATTCTATAAGAGTGGGAAATGAATTGAAGAGGAATAAAATACGGGGAGAGAGAAGTATGAGATAGGAGGAAAGGAGAAAATTTTCAATTATTATTTCATGTGTTATAAGATCATCCTATAATGACTATCTCAGAGTTTGCTCAGCCTCTGATCGTATGGTTCAGAATCCTCCCAGAAGCTCTGTAACAGCATTATAACCTGGCAGTTCCTAGTTCCTTATGACTTGAACATGGAGCACAGGTCTGTTTGACCACCACATGCCAGCTAGAAAGGTAACTTGCTTTGTTAATTTGAATAAGGCCTATAAACCAGGCCTATTAAAACCATCTAATTATAAACTATCAAAAATAGTAATTAATTTTCCCCTTCTGGCTAAAACCACAGAAATATGAAAGAAGCTGAAATGTCACATTTTTTTGTGGTGAACACTGTTCTATGCTAAAAAAAAAATAGTGAAATTTCATCGTCAGATAAATTTAGAATCTTCATAAATTTTCCTCGTGAAAATTCCCAATTTTCTTGAAGAATTGTCATAGTTTCTTGTGACTATATTATTTTAGAACATTTATTTTCACGTTTAGATTTCATTTTTGCAAGACAAGTTTCTTTTTCCACAAAACTGTCAAAATCATGGGGTTTCTTTGTACTGCTAAGAATTTTTAAACACAGTCTATGTGACCTAAGTAAGTTAATTCGGCACATAAGGGTGCTTAACTGATGGGTACAACCAAATGGGTTGTCATCCTAGTTGAAAGAACTACATTTGATTTTTTGCCCTCAGTTGCACAGCTTCTCTATTGATGCACATCTATTGTTTGAGCTGCTTTAGAGTTACAGAATAGCATATGTAGATCAGAATCAGGCCATTATCTACAAAATTTCAAGCTGTAGTGTTTCAATGATTGATTTTGTCAACATCTCATATTGCAATGACTGGATGACCCTGTGACATCATACCTGCAAATCTGTGGAGTCAGTACTCTGAGAAATAATGCCACCAGCTAGCTCTTATATAGGGGTTTTCATCAGCAGATCTCAAAACAATTCAGTCTTTAAAGTATTAATCATCATAGCGCTCCTGTGAGGTAGGGAAGTTCCCGATGGGGAACTGAGGCACAGCAAAGCTAAGTAACTTGCCAATATTCACACAGAAAGTGGCCAAGAAGGGAACTGAACCCAGACCTCCCAGCTATTAGGTTGGTGACCTAAAACCTGGACCATCCTTCTAAGACCTAGTGAACTCCAATGGATAAAAATGGCAGATTGGTTCAGTGTTTGGGGAATATCTAGAAAGAGATGAGTAGCACTTATATCACTAGTTATGTACATTTTTACTTTAAGTACTCCACTAATCTCAATAAATTAGTGATTTACTAATACTTTTTAGAGATGTGTATATCAGGACCTACATATGGATGTTTTATAACTATAATGTAGCATACCTGAAGAGGACAGACTGAGTTCCTTGATCTCTTCCCAGTTAGCAGGCTAAGGACAGACTCTTTCAAAGTTCCTGTTTAAAGCCTGGGGAAAAGGGAATGCTTGTTTTTATGCAAATGAAAAAGGGAGATATTTTAACATAAGTAAGAGCTTAATGGAGTAGGACCAGGGATGAGAAAACTGGGGAAAGATAGGGACGTTAGATGAAGGAAGAAATAAAGGTTGCATATCAACAATAATGTAGGAGGAATAGTGTCAGCAAACATTAGACCCTATTCCTGTAGAGCTGAGTGAAAATGAGAAAAGCCAATATTTCATCTGGAATAGGGACAAAAGGTTGAAATATCAATTTCTTTCTTTTTTCTATTGAAGTGACTCATGTCAATTTTCCCAAGTCAGAATGTTTCATTTCAGTTTGAACTTACACATCTTTTCATTTTGAGTAAGGTCAACATTAAACTTCATTTTCCTTTGGTGGTGCATTACATCATGGGAGTTGTAGTTTAGATGTCTCATGCCTCCAGTCTCCTTGATGGGCCAGGCTTGCTAGCCAGAATACATCTCCTATGACACAGCTGTAGCCAAGAGAGCACCAGGCTACCCCACACTGCTCACTGAGGAGACTACATTACATCATAGAAGATTTAGTCCAGCCAAAGAGCATGGCCAATAGGAGAAAATGGGGACATCAAGAATCCAAACTACTACTCCCAAAAAACAATGTGCCAGCATGAAGAAATGCAGTGTAATATTGAACTGATTCAAAATAAAACATTTTGGGCCAAATCAAAAAAATTAAATATTTTAGTTTGGGTCAAACCAACCCAGATAAAAAAATATTTTGTTCAGGTTTTCCTCAACAGAACATTTGGGGGTGGCGGGGGGAATCAAAGCAAAACAAAGAAACAAACATTTCTTGTGGAGAATGTTTATTTTATAGAAACTGCATTTTCCCTTAAAAGATTATTGTGATGGAAAATTCCCAAGAAGATCTAGTGTCTTATTATTATTACTACTACTAATTATTTTAATTTATATTGCGGTACAGCACAGATACCCATATCAGGATAGAGCACCATATCAGATGTGCAGGCCACATCTTATATATGTGCTATTGTTACCAACATCATAAAGTAGGCTGTGAACACAGTAAAATGATGGCCATCTCTGAACCAAATAAAGGCCACACCTGCAAATATATTCTTATTTTGGAAGGTTGGTCCTGCAATAAAGGAACTCCTAGCCAATCACACACAATATTCTGCCGGGGTTTTCAATCATTACACAGATGTAGGAGGCACCTGTACAAAATCTTCAGGAAGTACTTTTTCTGAGCTGTAGAGTACTTAGAATAATAGGATTGGTCATCTTGTTCAGTCCCCTGCACTCATGGCAGAACTAAGTATTATCTAGACCATCCCTGACAGGTGTTTGTCTAACCTGCTCCTAAAAATCTCCAATGATGGAGATTCTGCAACCTCCCTAGGCAATTTATTCCAGTTCTTAACCACTGACAGGAAGCTTTTTCCTAATGTCCAACCTAAAGGGCCCTTGCTGCAATTTAAGCCCATTGCCTCTTGTCCTGTCTTCAGAGGTTAACAAGAACAATTTTTCTCCCTCCTCCTTGTAACAACCTTTCATGTACTTAAAAACTGTTATCATGTCCCCCTCAGTCTTCTCTTCTCCAGACTAAACAAACTCAATTTTTTTCAATCTTCCTGCACAGATCATGTTTTCTAGACCTTTAATCATTTTTGTTGCTCTTCTCTGGACTTTTCCCAATTTGCCCACATCTTTCCTGAAATGTGGCACCCAGAACTGGAACTAATCAGCTCAGAGTAGAGCGGAAGAATTACTCCTCGTGTCTTGCTTACAACACTCCTGCTAATACATCCAAGAATAATGTTTGCTTTTTTTGTAAGTGTTACACTATTCACTCATATTTAGCTTATGATCCACTATGACCCCCAGATCCCTTTCCTCAGTACTCCTTCCTAGCAGTCATTTCCCATTTTGTATGTGTGCAACTGATTGTTCCTTTCTAAGGACTTTCCATTTGTCCTTATTGAATTTCATCCAATTTAGTTCAGACCATTTCTCCAGTTTGTCCAGATCACTTTGAATCTTAATCCTATCCTCCAAAGCACTTGGAACCCCTCCCAGTTTGGTATTGTCCACAAACTTTATAAGTGTACACTCTGGGCCATTATATAAATCATTGACGAAGTTCCTGAACAAAACTGTACCCAGAACCGATCCCTGTGGAACACCACTTGATATGCCCTTCCATTTTGTTTCTATTCTCCTTGGGAAGAAAATAAAAATGTGTTAATAAAAATACTAATAATTATTTTATTTTTCTCTGTACAAACAGTGGCCCTGTCCTTGATTAACTGTATTCACACAGCTAAATAGAGTCTGCACACCATTCGAGCCCTGTAGTGAAACAGCTGTGGATGGAGTGGCTATCCAAGGGGGCAGCACATCCCTTGTACAAGTCTATTAGGCACCGTGAAGAGAATTTCCTTGCCAGTCCCATAAAGTCCAGTTTACAGAGCAGATTATAAAGATCCCACAAAGAGAGGGGTTTATTAGAGCTTGTTGAAAAATTTCAATTTTTGAAATGTACGTAGAATAAACATTTTTAATTGTGAAAACTTTCTAATTTTTTTGACCAACCTGAAGTCCTAACATACATGAGCTCTAGGCCCTGGCTTGAATGGTGATTAGAGGACTTGGCCTGCACTGCAGCCTTGAATCCTACACCAAGGTTTGGGGTTGGATTTCACTTGTCAAGACTTCATAACATACTTAGATTCATAGATCCATATATTTTAAGGCCAGAAGGGAACATTAGATCATACTGTCTGACCTCCTGTATAGCACAGGCCACTTACCTCGTAGTGAGCTCAATAACTTATGTCTGACTTCAGCATACCAGAAGGACCATAGTGTGGTGTGTGATGATAAAGAAAAATAATATGTTCTTTAGCAGGCTCTAAAATTCACAAATAGTGATGCCATAAATAGAGTTACAGGAATGAGAATGGCTAACCCATTTAGGGAAACATAGAAGATTTTTTAACCATAAACACACATTAAGTTTGTGGTTGCAGAATTTGTTTCATTTAGAATGTGGGGTATGGTTTTGCTTTGCTTTATTTCTTCCAGGTTGGGGAATTTTGTGTGTTTTTAACTTCCTTATTAGATTTTGGGCTTGGTTGATTCACAGACTAAACAAAGTGCCTGTTTGAAAAGCAAACACAATATTATGCCAGGAATTTGGTGAGGTGGAGAATCTTTTGTGCAAACTTTTTTAACCAAACTGTAATCAATCAGCTAATTAGATCTAAAGCCAGAATCAAGATTTATTGACTGGGGGGGGGGGGATTTACACTCCTCACATAAAGTAGGCATCATGTGGGGAACAGTAGGAATACCCCCAGTCCAGAGTAGTAAGCACATGTGCAGCTGATCTGCAGTAGCTTTGGGCTGCTGAACACCCTGTATGTAGGATTTGTGGTGAGTGGATCCATGCTATTCATGGAAGCAGTGGCCCCACCCGAAAGGCCCCACACATGGCATCCCCATGGCTTGTCTCTTATGCATGGTACCTCGGCTTTAGTTTCATTATAGCATTCTCTCTGGAGCAGGGATGACAGGATTTCACCCTAGATTTGGTTAATAGAACTTTAATTAACCCTGCCAAAAAAAAAAAAATTACAGGATTATTTAATTCATGTGGGGCTTGATTTTCTGAGTACTCACAACTCTTGTTGATTTCAGTGGAAACAAAGGGTGCCCAGCACCTCTGAAAATCAGGCTTATATTGTAATATTCACCAATGCACTTCTCATTGTCATCGTGTTCAGTCTGTGTCAGACCATGCTATCTCCTTTATATTTACCTATTGCCTGTGTGCTTTTTCCACATGCCATTCATTCTACAGGCATTTTAATGCTGTATTTTAGCAACAACAACTCTGCTTTGAGAAACAACTGGACTCCTATGAGCAGAGGCAGCTGCAATGTGTAATCTTATGTCAAATGGCTTCATCATTTTTTTATAATCTGGAAAAGTTCCTTGTATCAAGAAATTGGCTAAAAATTATTACAATCTATAATCCTAGTGACAAATATTTGACTGATTTATTGCTTATAGGTTTTTCTGTGGTGATCATCAATATAATATCTAAGTGCCTCAAATACATTAGTGAATTTTGCTGTAACACCCTCTGTGACAGAGAGAAATATCTTCATTTTACAGATGAAGACCAGAGACAGACATATTAAATGAGCTGCTGAATGTCAGCCAGAAAGCCTCCAGCTGAACAAGGCATGGAACCCAGAAAGCCCCATGCCCTTGCTGCCAGTTGTAACTTAAGTATTTGAAAACCTTGTTAAAATTCTGCTAGTTAAATGTATCAATCATCATGACATTTTTGCATCATTATAATGATTCTGGAAGAAGCCATTCCACAATAACTACAATCCTTAAATCAATAAGTGCTGTTGCACAAGGGTGCACCCACAAGCAGGAAACTTGAATGGAGAGGAAACTAGAGGTATTGGGAGATGGTGGAAAAGAAAGGAGCGAGCCAGACACTCCAGCCAGTAAGGGCCAAAAGCAACCAAAACAGGGAATGCTGCATTGGAAGGGAAAGGGGTAAAATGGGGCTCAGCTAGGGCTACTCCTCCTCTCACCACTGTGTAGAAGAGACACCCGTACACTCTGAGGGCACTAGGACCTATGTGGTGTCTCCCATCTCCTTCGTCATGTGGGCTTGGGACAAAAAAAGCAGAGAGAGGCCAGTTGGAGACTCCAGTCTGTTGGGGCAGAAGCAGCCAAAGCAGGGACCTCTGGACATTCAGAGAACTCTCTACAGTTTTGACTGGACTTTCTCGGTTTTGTGCTGATTGGCTCCAAACTTCCTGCTCCCACTTCTCCTCCTCCCTAACAGTCTCTTCACTTAAGCTTCACTCCATACTCGCCCCTCTTCTTCCTTGCTCTGCCCCCCCCACCCCTTGTGCTTTTTTCCCACGTAGCTGAGGATCTCCTCCTAACCCCTCCCCCAATCAATCAATCAATCAATCAATAAATAGTGGAACACGCCATTGGCTGCCATTGCATTGTCTGTTGGTGTGTTCTACCCCTTCTCCTACTCTGCATCTGTCTGGTCTATTTAGACTGTAAGCTCCTTGGGGCAGAAACTGCCTGCTACTGAGTGTACAGTGCCTAGTCCAAGGGGCCCACACTTTCGGCTGGTGCTTTGGCATGACTTTAACAAAAAAATTAAAATAAATACAAAGGTGTCACAGACCAAAGAGAATTGGTTCAAGTAGATTGAAGTATGAGGGGAAGTTCTTACCACACCAGCCACGAAGGAAGCTCATGGGTGAGTGTGGCTCACCCCAGCCAGCAGGGCCAGCTCCAGGCACCAGCATTCCAAGCAGGTGCTGGGGTCGGCAGTTAGAAAGGGGCGGCAGTTCCTCCGCCCACGGCCGCAATTTAGCGGCAGCTTCTCTGCTCCGCCCACCGCTGCGGCAAATCGATACAGCTTCTTCCTTTTGCCGGCCGCGGACGCAGTTTTTTTCACTGCTTGGGGCGGCAAAAACTGTAGAGCCAGCCCTGCCAGCCAGAGACAGTGAGCCCTTCCCTCTGCTCTTATCACACAAGGGAGAGCTTTAGACTTCAACCCTTGCTGGAGAGGTTACCAGCTTGTGTAGTTTTCTGCAAAAAACCAAATACATCAGGGCTACAAAGTTTAAATATAAATAAATAAATTTAGAGTTCTTATTTCCCTTCTGGGTTTTGAGCCTGTAAAGTTTATATTTTCAAACTTTTCTCTGCAAGCATGATGGCCAGAAACTTACTTTGTGTTTTAAATAAAAGTGGCGATTCTCACATAATCACAAGTCTCAAGGAACTAGCGCTTTAAGAAATACATCAAATATTGTATGAGAAGATTATAAGTGAGACAGTTGGCAACATTGTCATGTTAGTGCTCCAGGGAGAAGAGTGCCCCCTGGAATACCCCTGTTTTTGAACCAGACCCCCTCCCCGACTCAAGTGCTACTTTCCCCTCACACACCAGCTGTAGTTTTTGGCAAGCAGCCCATTTCCCAAAATACCACCTGAGTCCCAGCCTCCTAAGACATCACTGCATACACATATCCTCAGCAGCTATTCTTGGACTAAGAATTTACTAGCACAGACGTACACCAGCATGAATCAATGAAGTAAATGTGCAAAGTGGTATTAATATGTCTCAGCACACCCAATATGTGTTTGTCTTGACTAACGTATGCATGGGCAATCATGGGCTATTGTTTACAGACAGACATCAGGGGAATTGTAAGTAGCATGCAAACGGGGTGCTAAGTCTGAGTGTTTCTGATGGCACCAGAATTCTGTATATCACATCCTTTCTTGTGTTCATTATATTTCATTAATATTGTTGGAGCAACAATACTAATATACAAAGGAGCAATTATTATGGCAAATCAAGATTTTTTGTTTCTAATATGGGAAACAGTTATTGCAATGCAATAGGATTTGGGTAATTACATAATGAAATTTTAAGTTGCAAAAGTGGCAGCTATTTTGGACGCAATATTCAGAAGGAAGTTGGATCCCTGCAGACTTTCATAATCTGTAGGGGCATGATTTCCAAAACATGGCTTCCCTTTGTGCGTATGGAACTTGGTATTATGCTTTCTTGAGTAAACAATTTTGGGGCACAATTTACATATAAAATCCATTTGCATGTGCAAATCAAGCATAAAAATCATGAGCAAACAGGCTTTATTCAGTTTAGGTGGGTGTTTTACCTTGCCATCATCACGTACCACTGCTGCTTCAGTTTGCCCTTTCTGATTTGGGTAGTTCTTTAGCCAAACCAAAAAAAGTTACCCTTTCAAGATAAACAAAAGCCTTTTGCCCATTTCCTTTTTTTTCTGGTTCACAGCCCTTTCTCAGGATTTGTACAACTTTCCCCCTATTGGTGGCAGAGATCCACAAAGGACTTCACCTTCTCTATGCAAGTGTCTCCTCTTTTATCAGGGTTCCCTCTCTTTTGATGTACTTTTTCTCTTCCCCCCCTTCCTCAGAGTACTGTCAAAGCCAAGTCATGGGCAGTCAAACCTTGTGGTCAGAGCCAGAGTCCACAGTCAGGAGTTGAGAGTCAGCTGAGTCAGGATACCAGGAGGTCAGAAGGAGACAAACTGGAGATCAGAACCACAAGTCCGAGGTCAGGAACCAAGCCAGGGTGGGGGAGGCACAAGGTACACAGCCTAGATTAAGGTGGATCTCAATTGTTCAGACAGCTTCCTGTTCCTCTTTCTGGCTTAAGTAGGGCCAATGGGCCAATCGGCTGCTCTGGACTTCTCCAGTAGGACGTCAGGGGAAAAGCCTCAAACTGGGGATGTGGTTCATGGGTTCTTGGTCAGCAGTTACAAGCAGGCTGCCAGGTAGAAGGTTGAAATGTGGCTTCTCCTATGGACCTGATTTTGAGGCTCTTGGGTCATGACAGGTACTCCAAGATCATCCACTTTATACTTCCCTCCCCAACTCCATTTATCATTATTCTCTGTCCCAGCGTCACTTAGACTTCATGCTCCCTGGTGTTCCTTACCCTTCAATTTTAGACATTTTCTCAGGATTGTACTCTCTCTCACCTACCTGGCTGTTCCTAGGCACCTTTAATAGGGAAAATCACTACAAACCCTGGTCTTCTCTCTCTCTCACAAGGATATGGAGTTTATTTTATCCCTACCCTATTACCCAGCTGCCATAAATATAAAGGGAAGGGTAAACACCTTTAAATCCCTCCTGGCCAGAGGAAAAACCCTTTCACCTGTAAAGGGTTAAGGAGCTAAGATAACCTCGCTGGCACCTGACCAAAATGACCAATGAGGAGACAAAATACTTTCAAAGCTGGAGGGGGGGGAGAAACAAAGGCTCTCTCTGTGTGTTGCTTTTGCCGGGACCAGAGCAGGAATGCAGGTTAGAACTCCTGTAAAGAGTTAGTAAACAATCTAGTTAGATATGCGTTAGATTCTGTTTTGTTTAAATGGCTGATAAAATAAGTTGTGCTGATGGAATGTATATTCCTGTTTTTGTGTCTTTTTGTAACTTAAGGTTTTGCCTAGAGGGATTCTCTATGTTTTGAATCTGATTACCCTGTAAAGTATTTACCATCCTGATTTTACAGAGGTGATTCTTTTACTTCCATTAAAATTCTTCTTTTAAGAACCTGATTGTTTTTTCATTGTTCTTAAGATCCAAGGGTTTGGGTCTGGGTTCACCTATGCAAATTGGTGAGGATTTTTATCAAGCCTTCCCCAGAAAAGGGGGTGTAGGGCTTGGAAGGATTTTTTTGGGGGGAAGACGTTTCCAAGGGGGCTCTTTCCCTGTTATATATTTGTTAGATTCTTGGTGGTGGCAGCAATAAAGTCCAAGGGCAAAACGTAAAATAGTTTGTACCTTGGGGAGTTTTTAACCTAAGCTGGTAAAAATAAGCTTAGGGGGTTTTTCATGCAGGTCCCCACATCCGTACCCTAGAGTTCAGAGTGGGGAAGGAACCTTGACACCGGCATTCCTTGTGCAACCTATAATTCCCACAATCTCACTGACACCTACAAGCCCTGGACTCTCTTTCTGTTTAAAAGGATTGTACTAAGCCAGTAGCCTGCATTAAAGGACCCAGAATTCCCTATTACACTCATACATTTTACATAAATACCAGTGATGTGTGTGCAAAAATTGCACACCCAAGTGCTTTGTGGGCACAAAATTGCACAAGCACAATAAGGGTTAGGTTGAGATACCTTTGAAAAGTTAGCCCTAATATTGCTGGAAATGGGGCGGGGGACAAACAAACATTTAAAGTATCCCCATAAATGAAGGGTTTGCAACTTTCAAGATTATACAAGGTGGACCTCAGGAGTATTTGAGGATAATAAGGTGATAAGTAACAGCATCGATTTGTCAAGAACAGATCGTGTCAAACCAACCTGATAGCTTTCTTTGACAGAGTAACAAGCCTTGTGGATAGGGAGGAAGCGGTAGATGAGGTATATCTTGACTTTAGTAAGGCTTTTGATACTGGCTCTCATGACCTTCTCATAAACAAACTAGGGAAATACAACCTAAATGGAGCGACTATAAGGTGAGTGCATAAGTAGTTGGAAAATCATTCCTGAGACTAGTTATCAGTGGTTCACAGTCATGCTGGAAGGGCATAATGAGTGGGGTCCTGCAGGGACTGGTTCTGGGTCCAGTTCTGTTCAATATCTTCATCAACGATTTAGATAATGGCATAGAGAGTATATATAAACTTATAAAGTTTGCAGATGATACCTAGCTGGGAGGGATTGCAAGTGCTTTGGCAGATAGGATTAAAATTCAAAATGATCTGGGCAAACTGGAGAAATGGTCTGAAGTAAATTGGATGAAATTCAATAAAGACAAATGCAAAGTATTCCACTTAGGAAGGAACAATCAGTTGCACACATACAAAATGGGAAATGACTGCTAGGAAGGAGTACAGCAGAAAGGGATCTGGGGATCATAGTGGATCACAAGCTAAATATGAATCAACAGTGTAACGCTGTTGCAAAAACAGCAAACATCATTCTGGGATGTATTAGCAGGAGTATTGTAAGCAAGACACGAGAAGTAATCCTTCTGCTCTACTGCACACTGACTGAGCCTCAACTGGAGTACATTGTCAGTTCTGGGTGCCACATTTCAGGAAAGATGTGGACAAATTGGAGAAAGTCTAGAGAAGAGCAACAAAAATTATTAAAGGTCTAGAAAACATGACCTATGGGGGAATATTGAAAAAACTGTGTTAGTTTAGTTAGGCGAAGAGAAGACTGAGCGGGGATATGATAACAGTTTTCAAGAACATAAAAAGTTTTTACAAGGAGGAGGGAGAAAAATTGTTCTTCTTAACCTTTGAGGTTAGGACAAGAAGCAATGGGCTTAAATTGCAGCAAGGGCGGTTTAGGTTGGACATTAGAAAAAACTTCCTAACAGTCAGGGTGGTTAAGCACGGGAATAAATTGCCTAGGGAGGTTGTAGAATCTCCATCACTGGGAATTTTTAAGAGCAGGTTGAACAAACACCTGTTAGGGATGGTCTAGATCAGTGGTTCCCAAACTGGGGTTCGTGAACACCTGGGGGTTCATGAAATGTTACAGGGGGTTCTCAGGAAAAAAATCCCTAATGGCGGACAAAGCAAGCATATCTATCACATTGAGGAGATTTAAACATCAAGACTCCTTAAAAGAAATGGAAAGGGAGGTGGATATTTTCTGCTGTTTTAAAAATTAAATAGGCAGCTAGTGTTGTTTTTCAATTATTATGAAGAACAATTTTAAGCTTTGTTGTAACATGCATTGTTTGCCTGGACTGCTCAAGACCTGAATGCTTGTGTAGGAAGAACTCTTTGAGTTGGCTTCTTAAATACCTTCATGCTGTTTCACATCTGATACTCCTTGATGAAACATAGGAGCCTTGTCTTATAACAGGTTTATTCAAAGTGATACAAGCTACAAAAGTGAGTTGGAAGAGTGTTGCTGTTTTCATAATGTAATAAAAATATTGTAATGATAAATAATAATAATTAATAATCAACAGTGTGTAATAAGCATGTCATAAGAACAAATTTTATATTTCCCAGATCACTGCTTTTATAATTTATAATCAGGTAAAGGAGAAAATCCCTGAAAATATTCATTTTTACGAGGGGGTTTGTGAGACTTGAGATTTTAGTGAAGGGGTTTGCAGGTTGTTAAAGTTTGGGCATCACTGGTCTAGATAATAGTTAGTCCTGCTTTGAGTGCAGGGGACTGGACTAGATGACCTTTCGAGGTCCCTTCCAGTTCTATGATTCTATAATAACTTTAGAGACAAACCAGACTCCATTTTGTGCTTGTACAAATTACTTATACATGCAGGTATTACACTCTATCAATTCTATATCTTATTCATATTAAATTCATTTGTACCAAAGAATTTGTGCTAGAATTTGTGCACAATCTGTTTATCAAGTAACAGTGCAGCAGTGGGCATCAACCTGGGGCCTCTGAGACTTCATGCATGAGCCTCCACTGCCTAAGACAAAAGACTCAGCTCTCAGTCAAGGCTGTAGTAGGCTCATTGCTCTTTAGGTGACCTAGCCACTGCCAGAGGAGAACAGAGCACAACATCGAGTGGGTATGGCTTACATATGTAAAAATAGTATGTTCAAGTGATTATGCACAAAGGCTTCCATGTGCACAAATGTAGGCCATATTTTGAAAATGTGGTCCATCCAATTAATGACATTGTAAACTAATTGCTAGTAAGTAAAAAAAAAAAAAAAAAAAAAAGTACCAAATTATCTGCTGGAGTAAGTGGGTGGGTGAAACACTCTTTATATGAGTGGTGCTACACTCCTTTACACCAGCAAAGAATTTGGTCCTTTGTTCATTTTTTCTGTGTGTTGGTGTCTATACTTTTCAAAAGTCACATTTTTATGTGTATGTATTTGTTCTATACACTATAACTGTGCAGTGAGATACAACTTTTCACTAGCTGCTAGTAGAATTTGTCCACATCCATTACCGGTCTTGCTGCCTGAACACTTAGGCACTGATCTCATTGTGTTTGGACTAAAGACTTGCAGTTTTATATTTCAAGTCTATGATTTGAGTAATGAATTTAAATTATAGGCATATCTTGAACAAGATCTTTTTCTATGTAGTTAGATGGGCTATTATTTCTCATAATTAGATGTCATATAATGAGACAATCTAACTTGAGTATTACAAAAAAACCCACCTCTTTTTTTAGATGGATTCCTACCACTAACTGAAACAGCAAACATTCAATCTAAAAAATGTGAATTTCAACTGAGTTGGTTATCTGCCAATTACAGAATATCTATGGATAATTCACTTCCATCCATAAATCACGCCTTGAGCAGGATCTCATTTCTACCAAGGGAAGGAGATGTCCTGCTTTTATTGAGTGAATACTAGTTTTAAATGAGCTGTGATGCGAAATGTCCTTGTTTCTCATGCAATCTGCAATGACCTTTCTGAAAAGTAGATCCTCCCCTCCGGCTCCATGCAACAGTCCTTACTCAGCCTACTCTTCTATTATACAGTTTAACTGCTTACAGTATATTTTTGTTAACAAAATTTATGATCCTGACAACACTTATTCATATGAATATGTGTACTCACTTGAGTAGTCCAATTGACTTCAACAGAATGACTCACCCAAGTAAAAGTAGTCATGAGTGTAAGTATTTGAAGGATTGGGCGCAAAGACTAGTACACCCACCCATTAATATTTTTCAGTACAGATGTTTTGGGAAATGATCTCAGTTGAAAAAAGTCAACATTTACAGGTTAACAAGTCAAATGTAATATGAATTAAATGCAAGAAGGGTTGTTCTTGGCGATATACTGTGTTTATGATATCAAAGCACTTTACAATATTAATCTAAATTAATTATAGTAATTATAGGAAATCCCATGATTTGGACAGGTATCATTATCCCCATTCTACAGAAAGAGCAGCTGAGGCTTGGAGAGGTAAAGTGACTTGCCATAGTCACAAATAAGCTGAATCACAACCAAGAATAGAATCTGGATGTCTTGATTCCCACTTCCATGCTTAGTCCTTGATCCAGCAAGACAGCAAATCCACACGGACTTCAACAGGGCAACTCGTACTTAAGTGGCTTTGTTGGAATTAATGATTATATCACCTTCTTTCCTGGAAATATTAATACTTCCCCTTCAACCTCAGTGTGTGTGCTACACAAATGCTTCTTTTTCCCCCACAGCTCCCTATTTCTCATGGACATACATGTGTTCTTATCTCTTTACTTTTATTTACTTTTTAAAAAATAGTTGAGTTTAATACACACTTTCCTCTGAGTTCTTCTATTACACAGTGTCTAGTTTCAGAGTAGCAGCCGTGTTAGTCTGTATTCACAAAAAGAAAAAGAGTACTAAATTTGTTAGTCTCTAAGGTGCCACAGTGTCTAGTCTGCACCTAGGGATTTCCTCTGGCCAACGACAGTCCCAAATTGCTTTGCTATAAACACTGGGCGATGGGGAGGGAGGCTGTTTTTAAGAAGTCCATTTTATAAGCACATTCTTTTTTTTATTTAAACACATATGTGAAATTCTGTAAAAAGAAAAGTTAATTAAACAGTCTTTGGGCTTTTAGCAAGTACCAATGTGGCCTTTGGGATCTTTGGACACAGTTGTGGTAGCTGACTGGGGAGCTGGTTGACAGATATGCTTCTTTTGAACTATGGTGCATGATGGGAATGGGTTAGTTTTTCTCTTTAATTCCCTATAATGCAAGTCTGACGTGGTGCTGGAAGGGGGAAAAAATCCTTATGCTACATTTCAACCACACAGTAGAGGAAAATTTCTTTCCCTTATATCAGTATTATAATTATTTAGATGGTGGTAGCACCCAAAATGTGTTAAGTTCTTTCAAAACACAAATAAAGACTAAGGACCTGATTCTCATTTATACTTAGGCCATTAGACTTCTTTGGCAGTGCAAAGAAGCCTTAAAATGGGTGATGTTAGTTACAGTAATGTAAGTTACTGTATATTAAAAAACTGGAAATGGTTCGCAAAAGAGCTACAAGAATGATCCAAGGTCTGAAATAACAAGCCTAAGAATGAAAGACTTAAGAACCCCGATCTGTTTAGTTTATCCAAGAGAAGGTTAAGAGTTTACAAATAACGACTTGGGGAAGAGATTTCGGAAAGTAGCCATCTCTTTAACAGAAAAGATCTTAAAAAGATCCAGTGGTTGGAAGCTCAAACTACACCAATTCAGACTAGAAATCAGGCACAGATTTTTAAGTCCTCCCCTCCCCCCACATTGGGGAGGGAGGGGGTTACTTAGGGATGTGGTGAACGCTCCATCACTTGAAGTGAAATCAAGACTGAATCTTTTTCTAAAAATATAATGTATTTCAAACAGAAGTTTTGATGCAAATGTTTCTTAGTGAAATTTTCTAGCTTGTGTTACGCAGATCGGACTAGATGAGCATAATTGTCCCTTCTGACCTTAAGATCTGTGACTTATACTGGCAGAGAGGTGTAAAACAGTCTGAGTGTAAATGAGAATCAGAATCTATCCTAAAATACACACAATCTGAAAAGGATTTGTATCATACTAAGGAAAGATGAAAAAAGAAATATGCAATCATTTAGGTAGAGGGCACACTGAGTCCTCAAATTATTGATAGAACTCTCATTAAATTCTCATTGAATCTGAGGATATTAGTATTGTCCCATGAATTTTTCAGAACCTTAGCACCTGCTATTATAGCTTTTCTGTACTTCTATTTCTTTCTCTTTCTGATTGGTGAAGCTATGTCAAATTCCTCTCTAGCCACAGGAGTAATATTTATAAATCTTCAAAGTAAAAGGCAATAATAATTGTCAGTCCTACCAATAAAATAATTCTATGCAGGAAAACAAAGGGTTTCATCTTAATGGGGTGATAACTCCAAGATTTATTATTCTGGGAAGTCATGCCAACACCTCCCCAAAAGAAGACTCTATGCCTGGCCAGAGGAGAAGAGTGAAACAAGCCCAGGCCACTCACGGAAGTAAGCTGGTGTACCCCAGCAGCCAAAAGAAGTGCTGGTATCTACTTTCTTGCTGAGGTGATTGAAAGTGGCAGAAGAAGTTAGCAAGTACTGGGTGGAGGTGACTGCTGCTGCCTTTGCGGCTTCCTTGCGGAGAGGGGTCTTCTGCTTTTGCTCCTCAGGAGAGAAAGTGGTCCCATGCTGTAGCCCCTTCTTTTTTGAGAGGGCAGGAGAGTCACCTCTCACCATCAAGGTAAGGGCATATTTTGCTATGGTGTTGCAGCAGGTATATGGAGAGGGAGCCATGGAGATCCCCGTGTTATTATTTGTATAGGGTCCTGGCTTTGGGGGGAGGGATAGCTCAGTGGTTTGCGCATTGGCCTGCTAAACCCAGGGTTGTGAGTTCAATCCTTGAGGGGGCCATTTAATTTTTGGGGGGGAGGGGGAGGAATAGCTCAGTGGTTTGAGCATTGGCCTGCTAAACCCAGGGTTGTGAGTTCAATCCTTGAGGGGGCCATTTAGGGATCTGGGGCAAAAATTGGGGAGCAGTCCTGCTTTGAGCAGGGGGTTGGACTAGATGACCTCCTGAGGTCCCTTCCAACCCTGATATTCTATGACTATCTCCCTTTCTGCCTAGAAATAGAAAAATTTATGAATTATTAATTGTAAATCTCAGAAAAAATTAGGATTAAATGGCTCAGGAGACTGGTAATGGTATATAACACCTTTTACCTGTAGGTTACCAGCTTGAATCCAGCCCAGGCTGATATCTTCTCAAAGGATTTATCAACAGGTGGTTTTTCGGCAGACTGTGTCAAAAGAGTTGGTCATCTCAGTCCTCTCTCTCATAAACAAGAATCTGCATGACAAAACAAACATCCCATTTGGTGCTGATTGGCATGCTTGTCAGAGAACCCAAGCCAGGATACTAAACTACCCTCTCAACACTAAAATGTATTTAGCTAGTTGAGGTTTGAGTCACAGTGACAGATGGTGTCTGCAACCTCAGACCCTCACTTCTTATGCTATAGCTGTTCCATGAATAAAGAAAGGACATTACTGGAATAGTCAGTACAGCAGCTTGTGCAAACACTACATTCACTTCATTTTTTTTAACTGTTTAAAAAAAAAAAAAAACATGCCCACAGAGATGAGGGAAATTTACAATTTCTATGGCTTCCCTGACATTATGACAGAATAGAGCTTTTCGAACAGTATAATTTTCTCCACATAATCTATTTTAACCCTATTTCATGCTTCAAAAATTGTACCGAACTCTTTTTCTGTTCCACAGGTAAGTTAAAGCTCAAGTCTGACTTTACTGGAGTTATTCTGGATTTACCACTGTCTAACCAAAGTAGGCTGTGATCCAGGAAAATATTAAAGCACATTAACTTTAAGCAGGTCAGTATTGAAGTCAATGGGACTTCTCAGAGGCTTAAAGATAAGCATATTGTCTAGGGTGTTATTGAATTAAGGCTTTAACAGTGAGGGCCAGATACACAAAAGGTATTTAGGCATCTAACTCCCATTTAAATCAATGAGAGTTAGGCTTTGTCTACACGACACAGCTTTTAGCGACACGACCGTGTCGACATGGCCGTGTCGCTAAAAGTCAGGCAGTGCAAATGCTGTTTGTCTGCACTTTTGCTGACAAAATACCTCCACGGCCTACGAGCGGGGTTCACGTTGTTGACAGGAAAGTGCTCCTGCTGACAATGAGCCAGTTACACTGCCACTTGCTGCAGCAAAACGTTTGTCTTTTGGGGGGGATGGGATGCTTTTTTAAGCACCTGTGAACGGCAAAAGTTTTGTAGCTCAATTGGCAGTGTAGACAAAGCCTCAGTAACCTAAATACCTTTGAGAATCTACATCTTACAGAATTTTCAACAGCATCTATTCTGGTTAGGTTCCTTTTCCCATTGAAGCCAATAGGGGTTAATTGCCTAAATCACTTTGGCAATTTTGAAAATCCCAGTTGCTGCCTATATACCTTTTGAAAATCTGGCTCTAAATCACTTTAAAAAAAGATTTCTAGTGTAGGATATTGTTAAACTTGGATATATAATTAATCAATAAATGTTTTAATTAAAATATCATGTCAAATAGTCAATAGGTATTACTTGAGTGGCTCCAGCTGTGGTTACAACCCTCAGAAAATGTTAAAGAAACTCACCAGTAAATATAATTATTAGTTCAATGATAGCTGACTAGACAGAACATATTGTTTCCCGGGGATTTTACTGCATGGACTTCTCTTTGTCTTTGGAAATGTAAATATTGTTTTTAAATCTAGAAGGGGAGCTGCTTCTTTTTTTTTTTTTTTTCAAGAATTTGTTGGAATGTGATACACCTATAACCTCAGTAAAACAAAATGATTGGTCTGTCTGTAATTTGGGCTTTAACTTAGTCACAGAATGGGAAAAGTTTGGTCAAATTTTAGAAGCATGAAATAAATTTTAAAATGGATACTTTTGCAGGAAATGATATTCTGTTAGAAGGTTTTGCTAAGTCACAATGACATGAACATCACAAGAAAATACAAATACAAATATACAATGTGCTCTATTTTAATGCCTAAGTATTAAATTGTGACTTTAGGCACTGCCCCAAGTAATGGGAGCACCAGGAAACATTGTGTCTCAGGTTCTCCTCTCTGGTTCCCCAGTTATTCTGTGTGATGGGAGTCATTTGTAACACCTCTACTGGGCCATAGCCCTTGGACATTCCTAGCAACCTGAACAAAAACCTAGATGGCATAAATGGGGAGTGGGAATAAGTAAACCCTGCTACTCTCCCGTATGGGCACATTATAGGGGAAACAGGAGCAGCTATCAGGGGAGTTTTCCAAAGGAGTGTTTAGAGAGAGAGTGGAACAGCTAAATATATCTGATCAACATTCTCTAAACTTAAGGTAATAAACACCCCACCCAAAAGACAAAAATCAACAAAAAGCTGCAAGAGTATAAAGAATACAGACAGAATTCTAGCCTTCTTCAAATAGTCTTCAAATTTTGCCACCCCACTCCTTTTCTAGATCATTTATGAATATATTGAATAGCACTGGTCCCAGTACAGATCACTGGGAGACACCACTGTTTACATCTCTACATTCTGAAAGCTGACCATTTATTCCTACCCTTTGTTTCCTACCTTTTAACCAGTTACTGATCCATGAGAGGATCTTCCCTCTTATCCCATGACAGCTTACTTTGCTTATGAGCCTTTGGTGAGGGAACTTGTCAAAGGCTTTTTGAAAATCTAAGTACACTATATCCATTGGATCACTCTTGTCCACATGCTTTTTGACCCCCTCAAAGAAAATTAGTAGATTGGTGAGACGTAATTTCCCTTTACAAAAACCATGCTGACTCTTCCCCCAACAAATCATGTTTATCTATGTGTCTGATAATTCTGTTCTTTATTGTAGTTTCAATCAATTTGCCTGGTACTGAAGTTAGACTTACCGGCTTCTAATTGTCAGAATTGCCGGTGGAGCCTTTAAAAAAAATTGGTGTCACATTAGCTATACTCCAGTCATCTGGTACCAAAGCCGATTTAAATGATAAGTTACATACCACAGTTAGAAGTTCTGCAATTTCACATTTGAGTTGCTTCAGAACTCTTGAGTGAATACCATCTGGTCCTGGTCACTTATTACTGTTGAGTTTATCAATTTGTTCCAAAACCACCTCTAATGACACCTCAATCTGGGACAGCTCCTCAGATTTGTCATCTAAAAAGAATGGCTCAGGTTGGGGAAATCTCCCTCACATCCTCAGCTGTGAAGATGCAAAGAATTCATTTAATTTCTCTGCAATGCACTTATCCCCCTTGAGTTCTCCTTTAGCATCTCGATTGTCCAGTGGCCCCACTGGTTGTTTGGCAGGCTTCCTGCTTCTGATGTACTTAAAAAAACCGTTTGCTATTACTTTTTGAGTCTTTGGCTAGCTGTTCTTCAAATTCTTTTTTGGCCCTAATTATATTTTTACATTTCACTTGCTCCTTTCTACTTTCCTCACTAGGATTTAACTTCCACTTTTTAAAGGATGCATTTTTGCCTCTAACTGCTTCTTTTACTTTGTTATTTAGCCCCAGTGGTACTCTTATTATGATTTTTAATTTCGGATATACATTTAAATTTGAGCCTATATCGTGGTCTCTTTAAAAAATTTCCATGCAGCTTACAGATTTCACTTTTGGCACTAACTTTTAATTTCTGTTTAACTAACTTCCTCATTATTGTGTAGTTCCTCTTTCTGAAATTGAATGCTACCATTGTGTACTGCTGTGGTGTTTCACCACCCTTCCAGGGATGTAAAATTTTATTATATTATGGTCATTATTACCAAATGCTTCAACTATATTCACCTCTTGGACCTCTGTGTTTCACTTATGATGAAATCAAGAATTGCCTCTCCTCTTGTGGGTTCCAGGACTAGTTGCTCCAAGAAGCAGTCATTTAAGGTGTCAAGAAACTTTGTCTCTGCATCCCATCCTGAGGTGACACATACCCAGTCAATATGGGGATAGTTGAAATCCCCCATTATCATTGAGGTTTTTTTTATTTTTATAGCCTTTCTAATCTCCCTGAGCATTTCACAGTCACTATCACCATCCTGGTCAGGTGGCTGGTAGTATATCCCTACAGCTATATTCTTATTATTCAAGCATGGAATTACTATCTATAGAGATTCTATGGTACAGTTTGGTTCATTTAAGCTTTTTTTTTCATGTGACTCCACTTTTCTTTCACATAGAGTGCCACTCCCCCACCAGCATGACCTATTCTGCCCTTCCGATATATTTTGTACCTTGGTATTACTGTGTCCCATTGATTATCCTCATTCCACAAAGTTTCTGTGATGCCTATTATATCAATATCCTCATTTAATACAAGGCACTCTAGTTCACCCATCTTATTATTTAGGTTTCTAGCATTTGTATATAAGCACTTAAAAATGGTCACTTTTTAGGTGTCTGCCATTATGTGATGTAATTGAATGGAACTTTTTTTCATTTGACTGTTTCTCATCAGATCCGACCATATTTTATATTCCATCCTCTCCTCCTTACTAGGCTATAGAGAATCTCCATTATAGATCTTCCCCTAAAGGATGTCTCTGTCTGAACCAAGGGTTCCTTTGCATCTGTCAGCTTTCCTGTTGTCCTTAGTTTAAAAACTGCTCTATGATCTTTCTAATTTAAAGTGCCAGCAATCTGGTTCCATTTTGGTTTAGGTGGAGCCCATCCTTCCTGGATAGGCTCCCCCTTTCCCCAAAGTTTCCACAGTTACTAATAAATCTAAACCCCTCCTTTCTGCAGCATCATCTCATCCACACACTGGGACCCTGCAGTTCTGTCTAACTGGCCCCGTGCCTGGAACTGGAAGCATTTCAGAGAATGCTACCATGGATGTCCTGGACTTCAATCTTTTATATAGAAGCCTAAATTTGGCCTCCAGGACCTCTCTCCTATCCATCCCTATATCATTGGTGCCTACATGTACCACGACCACCGGCTCCTCCCCGGCACTACACATAAGCCTACCTAGATGTCTCGAGAGATCTGCAACCTTTGCACCAGGCAGGCAAGTAACCATGAGGTTCTCCCAGTCATTGCAAACCCAGCTATCTATGTTTCTTATGATTGAATCGCCCATTACTAATACCTGTCTCTTCCTAATAACTGGAGAGGTATCCTAAGTGTGAGAGGATACCACAACATCTGGAAGGAGGGTCCCAACTATGGGATTGTTTCCCTCTGCTCCAGCTTGATATTCTCCTTCCGGGACTTTCATCCTCCTCAACAGCACAGAGGCTGTCAGACTGGGCATGGGATTTTTCTACTGTGCCCAGAAAGTCTCATCTATGTATGCCTCTCTTGTCTCCCCTCACTCCTTCAGTTCAGCCACTTTGGTCTCCAAAGCCCGTATGCGGTCACTGAGGGCCAGGAGCTCCTTGCCCCAAATGGACACATACTCTACCAACCCATAGGGCAGGTAATCATACATGCTGCATTCAGTGAATTAAACTGGATATCCCCCATTCTGTTGCTGGACTTCTGCCTGCACTCTCTTTTCTTAGTCCTGCAGCTCTTTCCTTTATTTTGTTGTCTTGTTTTTATCAGGGGGTGTTTATTGCCTTAAGTTTAAAGAATGTTAATGACGTGTATCTAGCCCCCTCCCCACCCTCCCACACACTACCACTCCCCCTCTAAACTCCCTCACAAAACTTCTCTGTTAGCTGCTCATGGCCCTCAGAGACTGTGAAGCAGACTGTGAAGAGTTACAAAAGGATATCACAAAATCGTGTGACTGGGCAATAAAATGGCAGATGAAATTCAATGTTGATAAATGCAAAGTAATGCACATTGGAAAACATAATCCCACACATACATACAAAATGATGGGGTCAAAATTAGCTGTTACCATTCAAGAAAGAGATTGTCGAGTCATTGTGGATAGTTCTCTGAAAACATCTGCTCAATATGCAGCAGCAGTCAAAAAAGCTAACAGAATGTAAGGAACCATTAGGAAAGGGATAGATAATAAGACAGAAAATATCAAAATGCCAATATATAAATCCATAGTATACCCACACCTTGAACACTGCATGCAATTCTGGTCTTCCCAACTAAAAATATATATAAGAATTGGAAAAGGTGCAGAGAAGGGCAAGAAAAATTATGTGGGGGTATAGAACAGCTTTCATACAAAGAGAGATTAAAAAGACAGACTACTCAGCTTGGAAAAGTAACAACTAAGAGGGGATATGATAGAAGTCTATAAAATTGTGACTGGTGTAGAAAAAAAACATGTTATTTACTCCTTCACATAACACAAGAACCAGGGGTCACCCACTGAAATTAACAGGTATCAGTTTTAAAACAAACAAAAGGAAGTACTTCTTCACACAACGTGCAGCCAATCTGTGGAACTCATTGCTAGGAGATGTTGCGAAAGCCACCTATAACGGGGTTAAAAAAAGAACTAGATAAGTTCATGGAGAATAGGTCCATCAACGGGCTATTAGCCAAGATGGTCACGGATGCAACCCCATGCTTTGATTGCCAGAAGCTAGGAGTAGATGAAAAGGGGATGGATCACTCGATGGTTTCCTGTTCTGTTCATTCCCTCTGAAGTACTTGGGATTGGTCACTGTTGGAAGACAAGATACTAGGCTAGATGGACCTTTGATCTTACCCAGTATGGCTGTTTTTAGGGCTAATCACAATCTAGTTAATTCAGTGGAGTTATATCTGGTGTACAGAATGTAATCAAGAATATAATTTGGCCTTAAATATCTAGTTGGTTCCTGTTTACAATGGGGGTTTCTACTGTAACATATTGATATAGCTGGACATAACATAACAAATACATCAAATAATTCCAAAATATTGGAATTATAAAAATATATTCGCATTACTCCTGATTTTCACTGATCTGAGAACAGAATTTAGTTCATACACTATACACACTAGAATTTAGTCCTCAGTCATTCCAATTTATCATATAAATTCTTCATAGCGTACAGTCTATCGATTTACTAAGATTTTAGGTATCTATGTTTTGAGATGACTTCTTATTTAACCTGTAGTGGAAGCAGGGAGACTCCAGTAAGTTTCTGAAGCCAACTCATGAAAATGCGTGAGCTTCATCCTGAGGTATAACTCAAAATTTACTGGGGAAGGGACAGCTGTACATTGAGAATGGGAATTTAAGAAACAGTAAGATGAGAGAATGAGGCAGAGAAATGTCTGAGAGAAAAAGGACTGAAATTAATAATAAAATAATTGGAGTAGGGGAAAAGCGTCTCTCCTAGTAGCAAGTGAAAAGAACCCTGATGGAACTGAGCTTTCCCCAGGAAAAAAAATAAGTTTGCTGTAAATGGAGTAACCTAGAGGCTGGGGCCCCCTTGCACTGAGGGCTCTGGGGAGGTAGACACAGGAGTCAGCTCTGCTAACTTTATGCCTGCTGTCATCTTCTCCTCACTAAGGGATTTACAGGATATAGCTTCTTCCTTTGTGGTGAAAAGGAGGGCTCAGGGGTGAGATTCTGCTATAATAATACATTTCACTTAAGAATTTTTAGGAGACTTAATAAGGATTTGGAAGAGACATAAGACTTACATTCTCAGGAACTTCTCTCTGAGGAGATCTGAACTGGGAAGATGATGGGTACCAAAATAGAAACCACCGTCAGATACTCTTTTGTGTCAACTCATTACATCCTCATACATCTGATTGATTTTTCCTCATAGATGACTGGGAGTTTACTTACATACATGTTAGAACACAAAGAAGGCTTTTTTGTGTTCCTCTGATTTAAAGATGACTCTGGGCTTGTCTTCAGTTACACGCTACATTGGCGAAGCTGCATTAATGCAGCTTCGTCGATGTAGCACATCTGTGAAGACACGCTATGTCAATGGGAGAGCACTCTCCCGTTGACCTAATTAGACCACCTCAATGAGAGGTGGAAGCTATGTCAGCAGGAGAGCATCTCCCACCGACAGTGCGGTATACACATTGCTTTAAGTCAATGTAACTTACGTCGCTCAGCGGGGTGGTTTTTCACACCCTGGAGCGACATAAGTTACATTGACTTAAGTGGTAGTGTAGACAAGCCCTTAGATTCCCCCCTGCCCTTTTAGGGACGTTATCCATAATGCAGTCTGTATAAATTAGTGCTTTGGGGTATTTCAGAAAAATAAGAAAAAAATTAAATTTTAGTCATCCCCATTTTCAGCAAGTAAGTTAGATTCTATTTGGTTAGAAGTGGGATAGAGCAGGCATGCATTGTAAACTTCTGAAACGTGACAAAGATGTTAGCTCATACAAACTGTCCATTCAGCTCTCTGAGGGAGCTAATACAACTACTGAGGGTCTTTAGTAGCTAATGCTCCCTGTCTTCTGTGTAGCTACTTCATTAAAGAGGCATCTAGAATTACCTGTTGGGTGCATGGAAGATGGTAACTCCATCTAAAAATGTAGTAATCAGCCAAATTAGTAGGAGCTGATTACTGCACTTTTATAGGCAAGAGGTCTGTCTGGAGGAATTCCTTCCTACTTGCTACTCACACTTTGGTTTCTAGAATATTTTCTTCCGTCAGGATCAAATACAGTACTACATTGTCAACATAACTATTGTTATTCAAAATATTCTGACTCTCATGAAAAAATAGAAACCCTTTCCACTGAAGAATCAATATAATGCAGCATTATTTTATACAGCATCTTTCCTGTAATATTAGTAGGGGCAGTTTCTTTCATGTAGTAAAATTTTATATAAGCCTGTGATTATGTATTCAGCTCAAAGAATCTTTCTCCTTTGTGATTTGAAATGTTTTTGTTCTTTTGATGGAACAAAGGCCTCCCCTTCTTTGGGTTATTTAATACCAATACATTCTAATGATAACTACAGCATAATGTTTGAAGACTGGTGGTGAACATATCTGTCTTGTGTTCTGAAGGTAGTAAGTTCAAATAAGTAGACAGGTTGTATTTGTATATTTATATTTTTATGGATACTTGTTTCCTCACAATATCAAATCAATGGCTTATTTTTGCCATTTTGGCATCAATCCAGAACTCCTCAGTTCGACAAACTCCTACCGAATTGAATTTAACTGGCATTTTACCTGAACCTTGTCTCCTACTGTAAGGCACCAGATATCCTCATTTTCTAATGAAATCAATAGTCATTGAGGGTACTCAGCACATTGCAGTTCTAAACGAAATGAATGCTACTGTTTCTCTCTCTGCACTCCTGTACCAATCCTGCAAATACTTAAATACATAACTATACCCCTGTGAACAATCACATTGAAGTCAAGGAGACTGCTCAGAAGAATAAAATATTCATGTGCATAAGTGTTTGCAAGATTAGGGTTTTGATGAAGTCTCTGAAATATTGCCCAGAGTATAAGAAAAAAAATATGATTTAGTAGTGTATTTTGTGCGTGTGTGTGCACAAACTGGGGAAAGTAAAGGAGAATGAGCAAATTCTGTAGTCTTTGCTCAGTCCTCAGGCAAAACTCTACAGTTTGACCCTTTTCATTTTGTACACTGGTTTCAAAAGAAAAAACTGGATTTTAATATGTGACCTCTTAGTCTATAGGGAAAATGTAGGAAAAAAGTCTCCCTTTATTTTTTAATTGGAGGAAAAACAAAGTGCAATTTTCACAAAATTGTGCATGCAGAGAAGTATGGTGCACACTTTGGAATTTATAATCGTCAACATATATAGATAGATAGATAGGTAGATATGTAGAGAGAGAGATATAAATTACATTTTCAATGCAGTAGTGAAAAAATGTACTTCCTCTGGTGGCAAATATAACAATTCTAAATACACATGATGGTTAATTGGAATTTGTAGCAGAGCTGGGGGAAAAATTGGAAAAACATTTTTTAAAAAACATCAGTGTTGAAGATCTTTATCACATGATTTGAAATGGAAGAATTTAGTTTTTTTAAGTTGGAGGATTTTTATGAACATTTTGAATTTTTTTAAAAAATGATTCTCTCTCTTAATCACCTTTTGTCCACACTGAAATGCAAGATAATGGATAATGTCCAGAATTGTGGTTGTGTATGGTTGTTGTTTGATAGGTTTTAGTTTTCTTTATCCTTTTGCTGCTTTAGCTTTTAAAAAAATTTCCTGCTTCAGAAAAGTAACAGAAAAGGAGACTGACACTGTTACACAGTTTCACATTTCTTTTTACCAGACTAACTTTTCCAGGCTTGTTGAGTTGCAAAAGTAGGCTAGTTGAAATCATGTGAGATTTGCACAACTGGCTCATGATGAAGACAACAATAGCCCAAACACAGTCTATATAGCAGTATTTCAGCATTCACCTTCTAGTCCCTGTTGTATTTCCATGTTTCAATAGTACACAAAAATTAAAAGTAATAAGAAAAATTAAATGAAAATTGTCAAACCTTAATCAGTTTTGGTTCAGGTTCAGTTTTAGATCACAGAAATATATTGATATCAATACAAATTTCATCAGGAAGATTTCTCAGGTCCAGGATGGAATTTCTGGTTAAAAAAAAAAAAAAAGACCCACCCCTGAATAGCCAATAGCCCAGTCATTAGGGTACTCACCTAGCATGTAGGAGAACTAAGGGAGTACCCCTGCCTATTCTGAGGTGGTTCCCTCATGTTTTTTCATAAAAAAAATTGGAGGGTCTCAGTTTGGTTCTGCATCACAATGAAAAGAAAATCTAAAACTTCAATTTTTTTCACAAAATGGAGATATTGTTTTTCAGACAGGCTTATTCTGGAGGAATGGTGACACTGGCTTTTGCTGTTCACCAAGTAATTACATTCTCTTTGGTAACGATAACCCATATTTATGTTTTTAATTTCAAATAGTAGGACCAAATCTTGCTTACTACACTCATTCAAGTAATTCTAGTCAAGGCAGTTGGACGATTCATGTGTATAAGCATAATCTGGCCTTGTAAAGGACCCTGCTCACTGCAGGTGTGCCTCCTTGTGTCTAGGTCTGCGAATTAGCTTTTGCCCCATATGGCAGCCCCCTGTAGTCAGTTGTTCATGCTGTAATCCCTATCTCTCTTTGCAATGTGTTCTTTCTTCATTGCTCAGCCCCACAGACAGGTCCTGGAGAATCAAAGTGCAAGCTGTCCAGATGTCACCTCAGATGCTCTTTCCTGGCACCTTTAGGTCCTGTGCCACTTCCCAGTGGCTGGTAGGGGAACACAGAGCTGCCCACAACCAGGGCTGGCTCTCGGTTTTTTGCCGCCCCAAGCAAAAAAAAATATGGCCACTCCCCCCCCCCCTTTTTTTTTGTGGCTTTCACATATGTTTGCACTTTGCAAATTTTGTTTTGTTTTGACTGTTTAAAATTTTTTTAAAAAATGAAAACAGAGAATTTGCAGTTAGTAAAATAAAACGATTTCCTACTAGTGTACTCATTTAATTTTAACAAAATCACAATTACAAACAATTTGGGTTCAACTATATACTGTAATGAAAAATGTTATTGTCTTCCGGTGCGCCCAGTTTCTCATAAATTAAAAGAATTTATATGAACTGAATTTTTCTGATTTTTATACTTGAGTAGTCTTTTAATAATTCAGTGAAATCTAAATTCTTTGCAATAGTACTTTCAATTGAAATTAATGTAAGTCCTGACAAATGCTTTTGAGACGTGGTGGACCTCAAATAATTTTTTAGCAATTTCAGTTTTGAGAAACTGCGCTCACCAGAAGCCACTGATACTGGTAATGTTAAAAGAATGTGTAAGGCTATAGCAGTGTTTGGAGTGAAAAAAATCATTTCTTGCTATAAATTCTAATACTTTTAGAGGAGAAGTTTTAGGACTTATTAGCTCAGACAAAGCTATTAATTCATCATACAATTCTATTCCATCAATGTCAGCAGCGTTATCAGTACTGAGCACTTGGCAGTGCTTCATGAGGTCTTCTTTGGAAAATTGATTTTTAATATTTCCAATATCGTATAAAAATTCAAAAAAGTTTCACAATGACCATGCAACTGATAAAATTTTTCTTCAATGGAAGTTATAGCTACATCCAAAATACAATAGAAACATTCAACTTTAAACCTTTCTTTTGGATCGAGAATAGGATCATCATGAGCCTCATAACAAAACTGTCTTGTTTTTTTTCTAGGATGAATGCATTGTTGAGGTGCAAACGTTGGTTCAAAAATCAAGATCCTCTGCTATTGTTGTTGCTTCTTTGACAGTTTCTTCAAATCCTTCATCTGAACAGTATTTTTTTAAATATTCCAGCGTTTTATTCAAAATCGTCTTTGCCTGGGATATGTCTCTAGTTATGTTCTGCATAACTTTGCTGGTCAAATTAATTTGATTTAGAATGTTATGCCAAATAACTGTGCAACATGAAAATTGAAACTGCATTATTTTCTGAGGCAATGTTTCAGCTTCATGTTGAAATGAAGGATCATAAGACAAGTCCTGGTTTATTTCAAATAGTGCATCGTAAATCTCTCCTGATGAATATCGGACTGGTCTAATACAGTCTATGCTGCTTTCCCATCCAGTTTGGTTTAAGTGTGAGTTTTTGTTCAAGATGCTTCTTCAAGACTGCCCAACAGTGTGTGGAAGCACTAAAAAAGTTGTAAATTGCCTGCACTGTGGTAAAATATGAAACGGCATCTTTAGATGATTTGGCAGCATCACTGACAACCAGACTGAGCGAATGTGGATGGCAAGAAACAAAAAAAGCTAGATTATTTAAATTCAGTATTCTTTGCTGTACACCTGCATGTCATCCTGTTTGAGCCGTTATCGTACCCTTGGCTGTGCATATTTTCTAAAGGTATTGCATAGTGTCCCAATCTCTGTAGAATTACATCTGTGAGGGCTCTCCCAGTAGTTTTGTTCACTGGTATAAATTCTAGAAAGTGTTCACAAATTTTCACTTCTGCATTTTCATCAGTTTTCACAAATCATAAAGCTATTGACATTTGCTCGGCTTTGCTCAGATCTTGAGTACAATCAACTATAATTGAGTAATATTTGGCACATTTCAAATCTGATAAAATTTCATTACGCACTCCATTAGAAATTAATTGTGTTATCTCATTTTGTGTATTTTTACCCAAATAATGGGTGTGAATCTCTCCATCTTTCACTCTTCGTACATGCTCAGCCATAACACTATCAAATTTTGCCAATAACTCAACCAATTTCAAGAAATTTCCATTGTTATTCTCATATAAAATATCCGAGGATCCACGGAATGTGAGGCACTGTTCGGCTAGGAAATTAATAATTGCCAGTAAATGTTCCAACACAGCTTGCCAAAGTAGAATTTCTGAATTTAGTAGACGTTGCTGTACCGCATTGATTGTTGTACAGGAACGTAATCTGTTTGACAGCTCAATTCAATTTGTCAACGAGTAAAAATGATTTTTTGATGTTTCATGTTCTTTCAAATCCTAATGCAAATTTTGCCAGTCACTAAAACCTGCAGTTGCCAGAAGAACGTCTGAGTTACAGTATGCAGCAAAAACAAAAAACTACATTTTTGGTCTGTGAATACACTAACCACGATCTATTCATTTGTTCCCCATTTTTCATTTTTTTCTTCATACTGGATGGCATAAATCGACGATTCAACTCATTAAATGGAAATTCAAATGTAGGATCTAGGTTTGAAGGACCTTTTTTCACAATAATCATTCACATTGCATCAATAATTATTGTTGGCCATGTACTTGAATCGGATCCTATGTCAGTCTCTCCACCTTCCAATAATTCTTCTTCAGTTTTAGATTTGGATAACAGTTCTTTGTTTCTGGACTCTTCAGCTGAAGAAGTAAATCTTTGGATGGATTGTGATCAGTTAGCAAAGATAATCTTTGGTCGGATTGTTGTTCATCTTTATCAGTTGATAAAGAAAATCTTTGGTTCAATTGATCTTCATCAGTTGTTGAATAATCACTTTCAATGCATTGCTTAGAGCTTTCTCCTTGATTGTTGACTTTTTAAAAACACTTATATGAAGTATGAGATAGTTTTTCTAATTCTTTTTGCCATTTCTCTCTTTGTTGCCGGTAGTCAGCATTAGAAAGTCATTTTTGTTTTTGTCCCAGCATTTTAGCCCTATAAACCACTGGCACTGGGACGTGACATGGAAATTGGTGTCGATAAGGCAGCACAGTACACACAAGTAATCGTGATTCCTGATTTAATTAATCAATAACCCTTAACATTAAGACATTTATGCGCATTCACATTGAGTGACCGTGTCATGATGTGACAATATTTTTCACGACATGCTCCTATCAGACTACTGTACTTGGCCATAGGTAAGGTGAGTCATTGGGGCGAGAGAGCTCCCTATGACCTGAGACACACACTGGACCCAGCCCTGCCTGGAGTATTCCCAGTGCTGAGGCCTCCTAGCTGGGATTCGGAGCCCGAGGGGCATGCAATGGAGAGAGCTCCGGGGCTGGGCTTTGGCCAAGGAAGAGGCTCTGGGCTGGCTGGCTGGTGCTGCCCCTCTCTGCCTGGTTGCTCACCCCCTGCAGCGGGGATGCAGGAGGAGACCCCAGGCCCCGGCATGCTGTGCGGGGCTGGGGAGGGATGCGGCAGCCTCTGGGGCTCCAGCAGGCAGAAGCTTCCCGGGTGTTCTGGGGGCCCTCATGCTCCCCTTCGCTGTCTGAGGACTTGTCTCCCACTGCCGCCGCTCCCGCCACCGGCCAGTGGGGCTGCTGCTGGATCCCGGCCCCGCTCACCCTCACCTTGGCCCCGGCTATCTTCTCGGACTCCTCCCGAGAGAGAGCACACGAGTTCGGCTCAGCCGGGCTGCCGCTCCCCTCCCCGAGCAGGAGGCAGCACAGGGGGTAGGGGAGAGGAGGAGGAGAAGGCAACGGCGGGGTCAAGCCAAGGAGGAGCCTGCAGCTGACACTGGAGGAGTGGCCCGCCCAGCTGCCATGTTCCACTGCGACCCCCTGGCCGCGCTACTGGCTCCGCCTGAGGGGGTGTGGCCGCTGCCCATGGGAGAGTAGCGGGGACATGCTCCCCACTGAGCCAGCTCCCCCTGCCCCGCCGCACAGCCCTGGCGGCACCCGGTCAGAGCAACAGGCTTGTTACTGCCCCCAGGGTGGTCAGGATCCAGCCCAGGACGCTGCCTCAGGTCGGAGCTGGGGCCCCAGCATTTTGCCACCCCTCGTAATTTGCTGTCCCAAGCACCTGCTTACTTTGCTGGTGCTAGAGCCGCCCCTGCCCACAACACCGGGTCCAGCCCAAGGACCCTACAATTAGCAATCCAGATCTGCTCAGTCTCAGACTCTGTTGCTATTTCCAGAAGGTCCTTCCTAACTCCACCTCTCTATTTTATGATCTATCTCTGGGTTTACCAACAGAACTTCCTTTCCTCCCTGTGGCTACTTCACCCCTTGGCCTCTTGCCAGACTTCCTAGTCCAGGGCAGGACCCCAGGGTTTACTCGCTCCCTGGGTGTCCTCCTTGTTCCAGACCAACTTCCTTTCCTCTAGAGCATGACTGAAGGCCTCTTCCCTGTTGCCTCCTCTTGCTCTCACTTCTTGGCTTTATAATCTCCGCCCCTAGCCAGGCTTCATCTGCATTTAGGCCTTGTGAATTCCTGGTTCCATTCCTGTTGTAGCATGTAATATTAAACATTAACCCACTCAGGGTTTGAGTGGAGTAAACACCCCATCATGGGCCTAAAATATCTAGGGATTAGATTAGATTTCTACATTATACTATTTTGAGAGAATCTATATATATTATACCAGAATTCTTCTGGAGGAAAGGCACTTATAAAGAAATTATTGTCATTAATCCTCATTATTAGATCTAGTTGGAATTTTTTCCAACAAGACTTTAGCTTGTTGATGCAATTTGTTTTTCAAATAGTTTAGTTTAGTGTCGGTTAATATTCTGTAAAGAGTAATTTGTTTATGCTGTATGTACATTAAGAATTTTAACACATTCCCAACAATTCAGCAGTGCACAGCTTTTAAGAACAAAGTGTGTCTCAACATGTTAAACAGTATTATACAATGTCAGAATTTTCTTCTTGCTTTAATAATTCAGTAAAGCATAAAGAGTTTAATAGCTAAATCTTCACTATGGAGATTGGTATGGACCCCACTGATTTCAAGGGACATCATATTTGGACATCTCAGGGAAAAATTAACCCTAAGAGTACTGGTATAGAAAGAACAACACTTTTTGTGCAAAACTGTGTTAAATACGCCCCCCCTCCCCCCCCCCGCCCCAATCAAAAAATCTCCGGCACATAATTTTATCAAAAACCTGTGGACACAATTGTTTAACTATTTTAGATTTTCAGAGAACTGACATAAATATCCTGGAACTTTTGCAAGTTGTATCAAATGCTGATACCAGGATGCAGCATGTCAAAGTTTCTCTCCAAAGTATCAGAAGAACAACTACCCATCTCATGGAGAACAACAAGTTAAAATGAGTAAATTTAGCTATGTTGAAAGGCAAGTGTGCCCCATCCCCTTTGGGGGCAGGGTAAGGGTTGTGATAGCCCTGCTGCTAAGTCTTCCCAATCATCCTTAGGCCCAAAGTAGTGTGATCTAGGGGACAAAATCAATATGGCTGCCCTCTCCCCTGGGGCTGGGTGGCCCAACAGCCAGAAACAATATGGCTGCCCTCTCACTTGGGTCTGAGTGACCCAACAGTCAGAGTCAATAGGGCTGCCCTCCTCAGCAGGTCTGCATGGCCTAGAGGCCAGCTGGGGAAGTGGGCCACCACCTAGGGATTGGTGGAAGCTTGGGTAGGAGGGCCTAGACCCTCCCAACTCTAGGTGTCCCAGCCTAGGGCCTTGGCAGTGGCAAGTGTGCTTGCCACTGAGTCAGCGGGGATCCAACCGAAATGCACTGTTGCCACCCAGCACAATGGCTAGTCCCTCTGGGCTACTTCCTATCCTGTCCCTGATGCAGTAATCTGGGCATCTTCAGGGTCGCTGGGATCCTTGGCCTGTGCAGTTCCCAGCAGCTCCAACTTTCCTTCGGCGTTTGAGTTTCTATACTACCCCCAACATAGGGTTGTTTCTCAAACGAATAACTGAACTCTGAAAAATAGAGATGAGCCCTGAGATGAACAGAGGAAGAAGAGGAGAAGAGTGGTATCACGGATGCCAAAATTATAGACACTAGTTAGGCTGAAAGACCAGGTCTTATGTTTCACAAATAAATTAGATTTTGCTTGGGCTTAGTGACTGTTTGTTTTACATTTTAGTTTCTTATTTAAAAATAAAAATTGTGTAGATTCCTGTTAAATTAACATATACATTCATAAATATTATACCTCAGCTGAAGGTAGAACGGATGAAGTTTTTGAAAATGCTGTAGTTGCAACCAGAGATCTTACAGAGCTGTGAGAATAAGTATGAACATAGAATCCTGTTTATTATCTGAACCTACATATCTGCAATGTATATCTGTCCAAATGTAGTTGCCCACTATGCATAAAGTTTGAGCTGCCTCTGAAATACTGGTTTATTGCTTTACTGGTGGTGAAATTTATCGTTGTACTGGACACGGTGTTTTGAACTATACTGTATTTTCTCTTTTCATTTTCCATTTTTGATTTGTTCAATTAAATTCCACTGCAGATTAATAAAATCCAAAGCTTTCAATTCTTAATTTTCTTCTTAAAGAGAACAGGAAACTTTATATTTGATATATAGTAAGAAGTTCCATTATTTCATTAAAACCTTGTTCAATTTATTGTACATTGGGATTACATAAATTGACCTTCTGTAATCTGTAGAGAGTGACTGCAGTACTCACCTTTCAGTACAATGTCTCTATCTTTCCGTGCCTTGTAGGTTACCAGTGGAGGCAGTGGATATCTGAAATCAAGTAGGCAAAAATGACTTGTCAAGCTGACTTCATAACTAATTTACAGAAGTACGCAAAGATTATGCTGTAACTCAATTAACTCACTGTAGACCAAGGAACCTTCATTCTTAATCTGTTTAATAAGAAAGAGAGCTAATAAACTGATGGTATCAAGAAGGCTGAAGTGTTTAATGCCTACTTTGCTTCACTCTTTACTAAAAGGGTTAACCAGATACTCAACACAATTAACAACAATGGGAAAGGAACACAAGTCAAAATAGAGAAAGAACAGCTTAAAGAATATTTAGATGAAGTAGATGTATTCAAGTCAATAGGGCCCGATTAAATTTATTCTAAAATATTAAGGAACTAGCTAAAGCAATCTTGGAACAGTGAACAATTATCTTTGAGAGTTCTTGGTAAGGTCCCAGAGAACTGGAAAAAGGAAGACATAGTATTGATCTTTAAAAAGAGGACCCAGGACATTACAGGGAAGTCAGCCTACCTTTGATAACTGGAAATTTAGATATTGGGACAAATCTAAACAATCAATTTGTAAGCACCTACAATAATAGCTGACACTGATTTATCAAGAATAAATCATACCAAACCAACCTCATTTTCTTCTTCGATGAGTCCCAGGACCCAGTGGATAGGGGGGAACTGTAGATGTGATACATCTTGATTTTAGTAAGGTTCTGACACGATCCCATATTACATTCTCATAAACCAAATTAGGAAAATGTGATCTAGATGAAATTATTATAAGGTCGATGCACAACTGGTTAAAAAGCCATACTCAAAGAGGAGTTATCAATATTTTGCTTTCAAACTGGAGGGCATATCTAATAAGGTCCCACTGGGTCGGTCCTGGGACTGGTAGTGTTCAATAGTTTCATTAATGATCTGGATAATGGAGTGGAGAGTATAATATTTGCAGATGACACCATGCTGGGAGGGTTTGCTATCACTCTGGAGGACAGGATGAGAATTCAAAATGACCTCAAAAAATTGGAGAATTGGTCTGAATTCCACAAGACGCAGTCTGAGAAAGACAAGTGCAAAGTGCTTCACTGAGGAAGGAAAAGATCAGATGCACAACTATAGCCTTTTTTTCCTTTCAGTTTTCAAATCACGACGACTGCTTTAAAATAAACTCTTATCAAAAATCCATTTAAAAAATTCTTCCTGCTCCAAACACACAAATTCATAAAATTATCAACATTTTAATTTGAAACAATCAACACAAACAGTAGACTAATAATTACTGGATCCTTTTTCCCTTTATACCCTCCTTTGCTTTTATACAAATTGGCAAACATCTTTTCTCTGTATTTTTCTAATATTGTATGTGATACTAGCAGTTTCCAGTCTTGTGACAATATATTTGTTACTGGTGCTCCATCCTGTACAATTCTGATTGGTAAAGAAGGTGCACGCTTTCAAAGGCCTGTGCCTTTCAAAATTTTGAATTTAGGGTTCCACTCTACTTCCAAACCATGACTAAGGTTAGCCAATTGAAGTTATGGTCAGCGCAGCCCCAGGGCACGACAGAGGCCTGGCTGTGATGCCAGGCAGCAGTATACAATGCATACATTTCTACTATAACCAAACAGCTGTTGAACAAAATTGAAGTTTTTATCCCTACTAGGGTTTAATATGGCATAGAAAGACTACCCACCTGCCTCTGCAAATTGATACATTTTGGGCAAAAATAAAATATTGGGAACAAAAGACAATGTTAAAGTAAATATCTGCATGTTGAGAAAAATGACTTTGGCAGTCAGTCTTGGCCATATTGCTTCAGATGATCACCATTATTATTAGATACTTAACATTTCCTGCCCATATTTAGTAAGTGGAAACCCCTTGCTGAAAATCAGAGATGTTCAGGAATAAAATGAGAAGGAACTAGTCAGGGAATTCACCCTTAATGCTGCAGGGAATAGGAAAAAAAAGCTCTTATGGCTAATTAGTAGCAAGCTGATTGCCAACCAGCTCTGGAAAACCTTTAAAAAAACCCCAGAGAAGATTCATGTATATGCTTATTGATTTATTAATGCTTGTTAAAAGATTTTCCCACAATAAACAGACACACACGTACTCCTGACTGACACTTCATGAAAATTATTTGTATCCCTTGTGTTCCAAAGAGTTGCTGATCCATTAACTAACATTAGCATTTTCAGAATTTCTTAAAGCAACATCAGCTCTTTCCCCCACATTTTGCTCTTTCATTTTAAGAAGAGTTTTTAAAAATATCATGGATATAACACCAACCCCCTTTTTTTTTTGAATGTTTAAATAAAACCATACAGAAAAATGAACAACTATTTAGAATCTTTGCCATTGGCCTATATAGATGTGGATTTTGAACATGAATGTTTGTAGTATCTCAGGAGATGATCTTGGGGGAAAGATTATGGGTGAAATCCTCACCCCATTGACATCAATGGGTTCAGGATTTCACCTCATATTTATAAAGGGATTGGGGTTATTTGGCAGAATGGCCAGGCTTTTGTAACTTCAGATCCTGTTATCTAAAAATAATATTCATGTCCTAACCAGATCAACCCTTTCCTTTCACCTGTGTAGAAGAATTGACTCTATGGGTGTGCCCCCTCATGGCTGGATGTGGCATAGCAGGCCTTCCTCTGGTGACTGTTGCTCCAGTTCTGTAGGGGTCTGTCTCTTCTTGTGAGTCAGCCTCTGGCCAAGTCACATTTTGTTCTCCCTTCTTTCAAGGTACTCTGGTCCCAACAACACCTAACATTACAGTCTCTTCAGCCCCTCTTTCTGGGGGTTACTAAGACCCTAGCTCCTCACCCAAGATCTTCAATATAGACAACACCATGAAATTTCTACTCAAGTCTTAGTCCCATTTAACTCCTAGAACTTTACTGAACCCTGTCTCAGGTTTGCCGTGGTGAGAATGCCTTGTCTCCCCCCATTCGTACTCCCTCGGTCTCAGCTCTATAGTGTACCCTCTTTCGAGCCTGCTGCTATGAAAAATCACCATCTCCCGTATGGTTTTGTCCATAACCAGGGTTTCCCTTGCTTCTAGCAGCCTTCCCTGACACCTTTAGCTTCTTGGGCTTCATTTGCTGGTCCAATGCACTCCTTCCTCAATGCTTCTTGCTGGGGCCCAACCTAATGCCTGCAAGTTATTTTTTGTTCTTATTTCAGAATATGGCCTCCGAAGCTTATTCCTGTCTTAGGCCCCTTTAATTCTGACTCCAAGGCTCCCAGGCTTCCCTCAGCCTTTAGCCCAAGAGAGGAAACTCCCAGCTGCCTTTCACCTGGATCACCTTCCTTGAATTCTCCAACTGCCTGGTGCGCGCTCCTTTTTGATGACTCAGCTGAGTTTGATCTCCATTTAAGTCTAACACCCCTGTAGGTGCTATCCAGTGGCCTCATTTTTTTTCAGGTTCTCGTTTATCTCTGGGTAACTAATGTGGAGTTTATACACCCCATCACAGCTTGCCAGGAAAAAAAACGTGGCACATGAAAGGGCACTTTGAACAGCTGATGATTTCTTGCAATACTTTGCGTTGAATGTGTCTTGGCCAAAATGAGAAAGGACCCTGGCACTAAATACAATTAGCAAGCAGAGCAGTATGTGCTGTACTTGCTGTACTTTCAGATTCAAAGGTAAAGTGCCTGCTTTCCTCTCATGGAAGGAGGAGGCCAACCTGAAACGCAGCTGACAAATCCTCATGGACACATTTACCATTGCCAGCTGCATGTCAGAGATGATTAGTGAGACAGAAAAGAAAACCTTCTCCTCTGACATCAGGGGGCAGGTAGAGGACAGTACGACAAAAGCTTGAAAACATCAACCCTCCAATGACGAAGGGCTGCTACCACTGTCTACTTTTAGCATCTTCCTTCATTGGCATTACACTCTCCAAAAAGAGTTTCTCAAGGACTGGCAGCCTGGATTGTGGTTTGAGGAAGATGACTAATCAGAGTACAGAAGCAGAGGAACCTGGTGCCAGCATCTGAGGGGTGGCATGAGTCTGTTTGGGGAAAAAGAAAAAAAAAAAGCAGAGGTATCCTGCCAGGCTATTCATTTGGGACCTCTAATCCCACCCCTTCTGAGGAAGCAGATGTCTCTGGTTGCTTCTCAGTAGCCAGTCTGGTATAGTTTTCCATACAAGGAACATATATCTGTTGCCCTTGTCCCCAAATGATTCTGCCAAGTTTTGCTTGCCAACAAAGAGGAAAATGCCTACTCTCATTGGAAGGTAGGAGGAAGACTGGAGATCATCTGGGGGGGAGCTGCTGGAGTGCCAGAAATTCTTGCCAGCTAGTTCGTCTATCTACCTGATTCTCAGGAAATAGGAAGAGCAGAGCATCTATTGGATTATTGTGTTGTTACCAGACACCAGCTTTAATACACACACACTATCTAACTAATACACATACAATATATAAAATATGATTTTAATAACATCTTATCCTGTATCTCTTCATCATTATCTTGTTTTTATCATGTGCCAACAGTGTACTCAGTGGTGTTAAAAACATATAAAAGACACAGTCCTGCCTGAACGAGCATACAGTCTGCAGCAGATAAAAACAGTTTAGACACGTTGGCCTTAGACTCACCTTTATCCCCATGTAAATCTAGTGAAGACGGTGGCATTGCATGAGTATAATTGAGGACAGAACTTGGCCTAATCGGCCAATATTTTCTGAAAGTGACTAGTGATTTTGGATGCCTCAATTTTTGGGTGTCCAGTCTGAGATACCTTAAGGGTCTGTTTTTTCAGACATTGAACTCTTTCTAAAAATTAGACTCCTTTAAAGTGTCTCAGATTGGACTGAAAAACGGAGACACTCACACTCACTAGTCACTTTTGAAAATCTTGGCTATCTAATATAAAAGGTACCTGACTGAGTCAGCTAATGAGAGGAATCTTGCTAAAGGCACTGCTGAAATTCTCTCTCCTTCCATTAGCATCCCACTGTTTTCCTTAATTCCTTCACTACAGCCAGTTCTCCTTCAGTAGGAGCATAAAAACACATTACCAACCTGTTTAAGCCCCAAATTTGACTTACCTTAACAACATAATGAATGGACTTGGGGGAAATCAACTGGATGTTAAGTAACTATTTTTAATTAACTGACTGCAGAGGAATTTAAACCAAATAGGCAGATTCTGGAGCCTACAAAGAAGAATGTTTTCTGCTCTTTCTGCTGCCTCTGCGGAACCAGTCCAGCACTACTCCTCTGAGCTGAGCCAACATCATTGATACTGCTGCTGCTGCACAAAGACGTCTTGACACGAAGTAAGTTTATGCTGCTGTTTAGCAAGACAATCATGTTAATTTCATCTCCATTCAAAACACAGGAAAAATCAAAGCTTGCAAATGAAAATCATCGGATATATAATTGTATTTTCATGTACCTTATTACAAACACCGCAGAGCAATAGAATACTGTGATGAAGCAGAGAAACTGCCCACCAATATGGAAGTGGTTGAAGAGAGCTTTTGGGCCCAGCTAGTCCTGCCCCATTATACCTGCAGTCAATGCCGGGTCTGGAGGGGAGAGAAAAGGAAGAAGCCTAGTTCAGTTTGGGGCTGACTGGTAAAGAGGCAGGGGCTAGCTGCCACCCAGCCAAGGCAGCTACCAGTAACCAAGCACTGTCTTCCTGGCCAGAGGAGACTGAGAGAGGCGCTGAGGAGCATCCAGCCTAAAAGGATCCTGGGTGACCAAAGCTCAGAGACCTTGTGGGGTTTTGACCCCACCAAACTTATAGCTTCCCAGTCTGGAGGAACCTGAAACCGACAGGGCCCCACCCAGGTGGCACTACTAGAGAGAAACCACCACTATAGGGGCCATGTCCCAAACTAAATAGACAGCGATAGGAAGTAGCCCTAGGCAGTGAACGTAGTCTTCCTGTAAAAACTGAGGCACCTCGACTAGAGAAGCAGAGGACTGGAAATCAAGTACTCAGACCACTAGGCTGACTAGCCCTCCAAGCCCCCTGTTACAAATACATTAGTGTATCTGTATTATAATATTATCTTTCATGAAGCTGATCAAATATCATAATCTCCTTATGATCACTCTACACTAGAAAGGCAGGACTCATGTTATAACTCGGTTTTCAATAAAATATGTACTTAATGTACTTTAGAATAATTACCTTTGCAGGCTTACTTGTCATAGTCCCTGTATTTTGGACTCTTGACTGAACTTTTCATTTCATAGCTGCTAAGGTGGTCTCTAGATTCTTCCCAACATATTGTGGTTATGATGATCACTTCACCAGTCCTTCTACCAATGCATTTGCTTTCATTTATCCTTGCTGTTTTCATCAGCCTCAAAATTCTCTCTGAAGTGACACAGAAGCAGGGAATACATTGAACACATTATACAATATTAAGCACATTAATAGAAGTGCCACAACATATTTCAAACAAGGAACTGCACTTCTCCTCTAGAGTCAACTTTGAAAGTTTCACTTGATCTTCCCTAGCTAGGACTGCCTTGAACTCCTCCAACACTCCTGCTGGGACAGAGTTGGGTTCCTCTGAACTACAGAGGTAAAATACTCTAAGAAGGGAAACTTACTTGCACACACACCAACAGTAATAATTTCCATATTATGTACTTAATCAATACATAGCAAGAGTTCACATAAGAGAGAGATTAATATAAAGATTGTATCTGTCAAAGGACAAGAGTTAAGATTGTACAAAAGAACATGACTTTGAAAGAAATATCTTGTAAAGACAAACTGAATCTAGTCCTTTAAAGTATTGTGTTTTCCCCAACAGTAAACCAGTAGCAGATGGGTATGTGACAAAAAAATTCACCTTAATCTGTTGAGATTTAAGAAAATGTTTTATTCAACTTTCTTTTTCTATAGATTAGTTGGAATTTCTCCGTATAGTATTTTTATTCTTCCTATGCCAATAAGAGAAAGCACAAAGAGTAAAGGGTTTGTCAAAATGCAGGAACTTTTATTCTGGAGGAATGCTATTATCTTGGAGGAAGTGTTTAGATGCCCATGGCTAGGTTGTCAGCACTGTTATCAGGCCAGGTGTATTTGTGTACTATATTTTATTACACATACAAAAACATACATTAAAAGAACACTATCAAGGTTGTAAAGTCAAGCACCCAAAATTTAGGAAATGCCAGAAATAAGGTTACCTGTACAACCTTAATTCAGCCCCTTGTGCATATTTTACATGATAACTTACTACCTTTTCCCAAAGGACCCAATACCAGAGAAACCCCATTTTGAAGTCCCTAGTCCATCTTGTATCCCTAGCCTCCATTTTAAATAAGCAAGAATCACTCCACCATTAGATGAAATCTGTAGGTCACATAGCACTGAAATTAGCAAGGGAGAAATTGGCAGGGAAAGCAGTAGTGAGATAATTGTTGACCACGAAGCTGGGCACCTTCTCAGTGCATTAGAGAGGATGTTCCAAAGTAGCATGAACACCTGCATTGAGGCAGTTGTTGCTCATGAGACTGGGTACGTTATAAAATATGTTGCAAAGTGGCAAATAATGAGTAACAGTTGATCAAGAAGCTTGGTATGTTTGAAGCAAATGTTGCAAGTGGTATGTGCTCTGGAGAACGATATTATCAAAAGCAAGCAAAACAATGTGTCAATCAAGCCTGTCAGAAGAGGATATGAGGAGACACAGAGGATATCAGTGTATTCTGTTCATTTACTTTGCCCATTTGGTACTGTCCACCAAGTCCAGAAAAGAGGAGAAAAGGAAGACAAGAGAGAAATAATCTAAAGACTGTTACCAGGAGCTGTCAGTGGCCTGTGAATGACTGATCACCATAAGCAGGGTGCAGCCACTTAGCATTACTTTAAACTGTGTGGTAATGTAGTTTGGGATGCTCTTTGGCTTGGGGGATAGGTTTTATAACACCAATAAGGAGACTGTTAGGTTGTTATTGTGTTAGGGATTGGTGTTATTTGTGTTTTAGTTTGTTGTATTAGGGATCCTTATTCTTTGCACCAATAAAGAGGTGCACTTTTTTTTTTATTTTAAAGAACACTGCTTGTGTCCATCAGTTTATCAGAAGGCTATATCCACATTGTCTGGGGGGCGGGGAGGTAACAGCTCTGAGCTATTCTGGGGGAGTTTCTGAAACAGGGAACCCTTGGCAAGCCCAAGGTATTCCTTGGCCACCCTGGAGACCCATACCTAATGAGAACCGATTGGTTATAATAGGCAAACAGGTGGGCTGTTTTAAGGAAACCCTTGACAAACCTGGGAGGGGATAATAGGTAGGCTATTCTGGCGGTACTTAAATCTGTTTTCAGGTTAACAGACCCTTCCCTATTTTAAGTATTTTTGAATATGAGAACAATCATGCTATATTTAGATTGTAAACTCTTTGGGGGACAGGGACCATCTTTCTGTTCTTTGTTTGTACAGTGCTAGCACCAGCGGGTCCTAGTTCATAATTGCATTACTGCAATATAAATAAAGTTCCCAGTTGGTGCAAGCACAGATCTGTGCTGGCTTCACACAGGGAAATGCAAATGAAGCCAATGCAGCAGTATCAGGATTCTCAGCTTTTCTCTTTCTGCATTAAAAAACCGAATTGAATTTTGGCTGTGGTTTAGTAGTTTTGCCCTGAATGATGGCTCAGTTTTACCTGGTCATTTATCTTCAGTGTCCAATTCCAAATTTAGTGCTGCACACAGATTATCATGAAGAAAATCTGTTCCTTCCTTGAAGTAGCCACCAAGGACTCCATCCATTGAAAATCAAATGTTATGAGATATTTTCTTTTGTGATGCTGTAATCATCCTATCACTTGATATATAGAGTACTCCCTTCATTAGCCCTCAACAATCCCTGTTTCTGATTGCACAGATACTTTGAATTTTTATTGTTAATATTAATTTGAGATTTATGGACAACACAGATTACTTTCCCTTGCTTTTTGCTGTAACTGACAGTATTTCCAGAGGTGAAAGTAAGCCGGTACACCCCAGTACGGCATACCGGTAAGAGCCGGTGTTCCGTACCAGGACTGGCTTTCTGAGAGGGCAATTTAAAGCCCTGGGGTAGTGGCGGCGGGGCTGCGGTGGGGATTTAAAGGGCCCCGGAGCTCCAACCACTGCGACCTGCCCCCAGGGCCCTTTAAATCCTGGCCTGAGCCCTGCTGCCCGAGCCCTGGGGTAGCGGCGACGGGGCTCTGGCGGGGATTTAAAGGGCCCCGGGGCAGTAGCAGTGGCTGGAGCTTTGGGGCCCTTTAAATCCCCGCCTGAGCCCTGCTGCCCGAGCCCTGAGATAGTGGTGGCGGGACTCTGGCGGGGATTTAAAGGGCCCCAGAGCTCCAGCCATCGCTACTGCCCTGGGGCCCTTTAAATCCCCACCTGACCCCTGCTGCTGAAGCCCTCGGGTAGCGGCAGCAGGGCTCCGGAGGGGATTTAAAGGGCCGGGGCAGCAGCGGCGGCTGGAGCCCCAAGCCCTTTAAATCCCCGCCTGAGCCCTGCTGCCCAAGCCCTGGGGTAGCGGTGGCAGCCGGGAGCCCCCAGGGCTCCAAGGCCCTGCCTCTTCCAGTTGAGGCCACGCCCCCTGCTCAGGACTCCGGCGTATCGGTAAGTCCTCTAACCGAAGAGAAAGTCCTCTTTCACCCCTGGGTATTTCCCATGTATGTGTTAGGATATAGATATTCAGGCCTGTCTGTAAAGGCCTGTACTTTAAGAATTTAGGTGTATTCTTATCACTTGGCTAGTTAGAGGTATAAAAGAAAGAATCAAAATCACTGTCTGCCAGTGTAAGGTCCTTCTCTTACTGTGACAGTCTGAGGCCCTGTTCTTAGGCTAAGGCCTTTGGCTAAGCGACAGAGGCAGCCATAAGCTGGGAAGCGACCGGTCACATCCTCACATTCCAAAGTAGTCACATTGAAAGAAGGTGCTATTGGGCTGTTAGGATACAATCCTGTCCTGATAGTGCCTATCGCCTCCAGAGAAAGGGAAGTGCCTAGAAGATGTAAAAGCAAACTTAGTTTGATAGCATCCTGTCTGGCAAGAACTCACTTATCAATAGCTGGGATGTGAAATCCTTACTTCTGTATTGTTTTGTCATTATAGTTCCCACTTTGCTATTGTTTGTCTGTATAATCTCTGTCTGGTTCTGTGATTGTTCCTGTCTGCTGTATAATTAATTTTATAATTATTATATATATATAATATATAATATGGGTGTAAACTAATTAAAGTGGTGGATATAATTGGTTACATAATCATGTTACAATATGTTAGGATTGGTGAGTTAAATTTCAGGAAAATGATTGGTTAAGGTATAGCAAAGCAGAATTCAAGTTTTACTGTATAGTCTGCAGTCAATCAGGAAGTGAGGGGGTGGGTGTGTGTGGGGAAAATGGGAACAGGGAATGTGGGTAAGGAAATTGGAATCATGTTTTGCTAAAGGGGGAGATGGGAACAGGGAATGTGGGTAAGGAAATTGGAATCATGTTTTGCTAAAGGGGGAAATGGGAACAAGGACACAGGTGTAAGGCTCTGTGGTGTCAGAGCTGGGAAGGAGGATACTAAGGAAGGAAACTGGAATCATGCTTGCTGGAAGTTCACCCCAATAAACATCGAATTGTTTGCACCTTTGGACTTCGGGTATTGTTGCTCTCTGTTCATGCGAGAAGGACCAGGAAAGTAAGTGGGTGAAGGAATAAGCCTCCTAACAGTATGCAGTGGATGTATACAATGGAAGACATAGAATTTATCTGTCTGAAATGGAAACTCCATAACATGAAGAAAAAGGAAGCAAAACATAGTGATATCTACTTCCTGGGCAAATGCAAGAAACAAATCACCACCCCAGAGGTCTCACCATTTAACCCTCTGACTACTACATACAACTCCTAATGTGCTGAACATCTCTGCAGACAGACTTCAGAGAAACTAAGGAACCACTTACTGCACAGAAGTTGATCCAATAAAAGATTTTACCTCACGCACCCTGTCTCTCAGGATTTCCCATGTCAGTTTCCACATTCCTCCGTCAGTGAGACATGCTAGGCCAATCTGAAGAGCATGATCACGGATAGATTGAACTGTGCAATTAGCAGTACAAAGTGCCTATTCTTATAGTTGATAAACACAAGGGCTGTTCGGTGTGATTAGTTCTTCTCTAGGTATAAATTAAGGCCTGTAATTTTGACTGTGATGTCACTTCTCCATCCTATTTTAGGTTTAACCATGAGCTGTTACTTCTGACCAGAAATTTTCCTTCATTCTTGTAATTTTGGTGACTTGATTAAAAGATTTTTCTCTTAGTGTGATATGCAGATGGGGAAGAACTCCTCTTTCCAACTTCTTTTAGGAGCATTTTCCAGAGAATAGGACTTTTGAGAAGGTACAACCTTTACACTTTAAAGTTTATATCTGGATTCTAATAAACACACACTGTGTGCTAACGATCAATGCTACTGTGATGGGCTCCTGAAGGAAAGGCATCAGTAAGACAATATATGCCTAACTCATTGAAGACTTTGTAAATCAATATTAGAATCATGAAGTAGATCAGGAAGTGTACAAGGAATGTACAATATGCCAAGTCATGATGTGAAGTGTCCTGCTCAGCTCATTCTGGGCTTTCATAAGGAAAAAAATTATTAGAAAAATATTATGTGTATGATTTCATTAAAAATGTTCACCAATTTCACCCATCTCTACTATATGTGGTAAGAAAAATAGTAGCTTTACAGACAGTTAGCCTCACAGCTTCCTGTGAGGTAGACAAGTAATATTACAGCACATTGATAATTGTGTAAACTGAGAGACCAAGAAGTTGTGACGTGTTCAAGATCACATGTTAAATCAATGGCAGAGCCGGAATTAAAACATAGGAATCCTAACTCCCAATCTGCTGCTTTAACCACTTACTGTTCCTGAAGAGAAGAGAAAAGGCAGGAGACATGTTGTAAGAAAAACTATTCTCCCATTTGTATTGACCTGACTGGATCTAGGAAATACTGGAGGCTGCTATAGATTTTCATTCCATTATATGGACCAGAATTTCAGACAAACATTTAGCTTTTGAATTTGGCTTTGGCTGGTACCACACGCTCCCTTCTGAAAAACCCTCCTCCAAACACACGTTTTCAAGGAACTTTATGAACCATGGTTATACAGCAAACAAACTATGTAACATTTAAGGTGGATGTAATACGGACCTAAGCTGTTGAATGATCTTGTTTTCAACCATGTCTTCCTCTCCCTCAAATGCTTCTTGGGATAAAGGTAGTATACTACAAATAAAATGTAGCAATAGTTGCATAAGAAGCAGGAAGGGTAGCTGCCCTATACCCATTTTAGACACTAGATACATACTCCCGCTGCTTGCCGCACCATGGCTACACTTCTATTTTTAGCCCACTAGCTCCATCACCACTAGTGCAGGTATGTCTCCCTGAGCTAGAAAGTACACCTTCCAGCTGCAGTGTAGACATAGTCTAAGTCTTTCTGTGCCTCATTTCTTCATCTGTAAAATGGGAAAACAGCACTTTCCTACCTCATGGGGTGTTATGAGGATAAATACATTAAAGACTGTGAGGCACTCAAATACTACAGTAAACATTGAGGAATACATAGAAGTACCTAAGATAGATAGGCATACATCCCTAGCTAAACAGGGTAGATTTGACAAATAAACAAACACTTTACCTTATTTATTTTGGAAAGTGTTGCTTTGATGATGCTAAGAAAATAAAAAATATTATTGTGAACCAAACCAAATCTCTCAGCCTTTGAAAATTGGCCCATCACTCATAAGATTTCATACTTTTTAAAATGCATGAATAAGAGGTGCTTACCTTGAATAAATGCTTTAAAATTAATGCTTGAAACGCCTGTATTTCTCTCCATTGATGCTCATGGGAAATTTGTGGGGGGAAAAACAGTCATTTCTGAAATCTTCTTAGTAACTTTATTGCAATGTTAATATTTAATAAAGTGCTAGTTAAAAGATAACTGAGATTGTAAAATTGTCCACTCTGCGCCAAGCCAGGGAAGAGAATTTGTTTTTAAACAGCCAGAATGGCTCATGATGAATCTTTTAACTTTTTCCTACAGCCAGAACCTCTTCAGCAGTTAACCTACCTTTTTGGCCTTTTCCTAAGCACCAAAAGCTTTCCAGGAATGCTACAGTCTCAACAAAAGGGCTATACTAAAGTAGCCTCTACCATCTAACCTTATTAAACAGTTTCTTAGTATCAGGGACAATCTCTTATGATTTTTTTTATGTTAAAAGAGTAGTAGTCATCTGGACCCTAATTCTTTGGTGTTTATTTGACTGCTTTTGGGAGCTATTGCATTTTTTGCCCTTAACGTTGGCATTCATTTTTTCATTCCAGATTCAGTTGGGAAACCATCATGAAATATTTTAATTTGATCAATAAAAAGTATTCTTATTCTATCACACAACACCTGACAGATGGAAGTTGTACTGATGTATGACCAAAGCTTTAGTTCAATCATTATAAAAAAGAAGGATTCGAAATTCACATGTTCAGGGCTTACCTGTTTGTCGATAAGAAATTAATAATACTAACATTGCCATAAGACTAAACTTTCTTTCTTTGAGGTTGAGAGAAGTGGGAAGGCAGAAAAAGGGGTGTCTTATATAGAACCTCTCTTTTCTAATCTACCAGCTGCCTCCTGCTACCTAGGATCAGTTCTATAGCCTGGGAGAATTTTTTGTTTCCTGTCTCAATCATCTGAAAATACCAAATTTATATTTAGATAAATATTGACCTCAACAATTAAATTAAAATTCCAATATAATGGAATTGCTAACCTTATTTTGCATATCCATGACTTCTACGCTAATATGCATCAGTTTTAAGCATTTTTAGATGGATTCCATTTTTATCCAATTCTTTCACAAAGAATTAATTTAAAAAAAAACCCCTATGTTGACTGTGGTTCAGTCGGAATAATATATTTACTTAGTCTATCACCTTGATGCATTCTTCTGAAGTGGATATTTTCTCCTCTGCCTCCATCTCTCTTTCTCTTAAATACACCCTTTTAGTGCATAGAATAAGTAGTCTAATTCTAGACAGATTTAATCTAGGACATATTTTGGAGCATTAATACATTACATGGATTTCTTTTATTGAGTTTAGAACAAAAAAGAAACTATATAGCTGATTTAAAATAATCACTGATATTGTAGTTTGAGATTAAGGCCTGCAGATACCCGTTTTGGGTTGTTCTGACCATGCAGAGTGAAAAGATGAGCTGGCAGCAATTGCAACAAATATTTAAATAACCAGCATAACCAATTAGTGGCATTATGCTCAGTTGAGCCTTTTCCCCATATTTAGGCATCTCTGTTCACTATGGTGAAGTTAACCCTAATGCCGAAGGTCCATACAAAATATTTATGCATTAGTGCTCTACTCAGGTAGGTAAGATAGGTTGTGAGGCGCTCTATGGAGGGAGAGAGAGAGAAAGGGAAAGGATGTGTGGTGGAGTAGCAGCAGAATCACACCCTTGGAACTACTATAACCTGAAGGACTAATGAGCCCGTTACTCTGAAGAACATATCCTGATTTTCAGATGTCGTTACCTCTAGTACAGTGGGTCTCATTTCCCTGTATCTGGCACACAAATGCTTCTCAGATGCTCTCTCTGACCCACAGTAAGCTCTTTCAGCTATGCTCACTCTCCTTTGAATGCTAATCTCATGAAATAGCTCAGACTCAGAGACAGAACTCACAGTCATTATGTTAACATCATGCCAAGGCATAGGTGGAGAGCACTTTAAAGGGTGTTGCCTACTAACCCATCCACATTTACATGAATATTAATTCTATCTTTGATAGCACCAGTTCAAAGTCCATTCCGTGCCCCCAAGGACTTAGGCAAGCTCCCCAAGTAATGCTAGGTATGTTAAGAGAGAACAACACAAAAGCAGAGTAATTCACTCGTGATAGTAGTGCTCCCAGCTTAGGTTACTTTAGTAGGGCAACAGGTAGCACTGCAAACAAAATCAGAGGAATTTGTACTCATAGGCTGTAAAAGCCATACTTGTGCTAACTCCCTTGGGGCAGCAGCAGATTGGAAGGGAAGTGTCTCAGACCCAGGTTCCATTTATTGCTTTGGCACAGTGATGGGTGAGTGGAGGAAGACTGTGTTCATGTGTGCTGTGCCTGTTCTACACATAAGGAGCGATCTTCGGTCTCCAGTGCTATCTATGGGTATGTCTACACTACGGAATAAGGTCGAATTTATAGAAGTCGTTTTTTTAGAAATCGGTTTTATATATTCGAGTGTGTGTGTCCCCACAGAAGTGCATTAAGTGCATTAACTCGGCGGAGTGCTTCCACAGTTCTGAGGCTAGAGTCGACTTTCGGAGCGTTGCACTGTGGGTAGCTATCCCACAGTTCCCGCAGTCTCCGCTGCCCATTGGAATTCTGGGTTGAGATCCCAATGCCTGATGGGGCTAAAACATTGTCGCGGGTGGTTCTGGGTACATATCGTCAGTCCCCCCTTCCCTCCCTCCCTCCCTCCGTGAAAGCAAGGGCAGACAATCGTTTCGCACCTTTTTTCCTGAGTTACCTGTGCGGACGCCATTCCACCGCAAGCATGGAGCCCGCTCAGGTAACCGTCACCGTATGTCTCCTGGGTGCGGGCAGACGCGGTACGGCATTGCTACACAGTAGCAGCAACCCATTGCCTTGTGGCAGCAGACGGTACAATACGACTGGTAGCCGTCATCGTCATGTCCAAGGTGCTCCTGGCCACGTCGGCTGGGAGCGCCTGGGCAGACATGGGCGCAGGGATTAAATTTTTAGTGACTTGACCAGGTCATTCTCTTAAGTCCGGCAGTCAGTCCTATTGAACCGTCTTATGGTGAGCAGGCAGGCAATATGGATTGCTAGCAGTCCTATTGTACCGTCTTCTGCCGAGCAGCCATGAGATGTGGATGGCATGCAGTCCTTCTGCACCGTCTGCTGCCAGCCAAAGATGTAAAAGATAGATGGAGTGGATCAAAACAAGAAATAGACCAGATTTGTTTTGTACTCATTTGCCTCCTCCCCCATGTAGGGGACTCATTTCTCTAGGTCACACTGCAGTCACTCACAGAGAAGGTGCAGCGAGGTAAATCTAGCCATGTATCAATCAGAGGCCAGGCTAACCTCCTTGTTCCAATAAGAACAATAACTTAGGTGCACCATTTCTTATTGGAACCCTCCGTGAAGTCCTGCCTGAAATACTCCTTGATGTAAAGCCACCCCCTTTGTTGATTTTAGCTCCCTGAAGCCAGCCCTGTAAGCCGTGTCGTCAGTCGCCCCTCCCTCCGTCAGCGCAACGGCAGACAATCATTCCGCGCCTTTTTTCTGTGCGGACGCCATACCAAGGCAAGCATGGAGGCCACTCAGCTCACTTTGGCAATTAGGAGCACATTAAACACCACACGCATTATCCAGCAGTATATGCAGCACCAGAACCGGGCGAGGAGGCGACGTCAGCGCGGTCACGTGAGTGATCAGGACATGGACACAGATTTCTCTGAAAGCATGGGCCCTGCCAATGTAGGCATCATGGTGCTAATGGGGCAGGTTCATGCTGTGGAACGCCGATTCTGGGCTCGGGAAACAAGCACAGACTGGTGGGACCGCATAGTGTTGCAGGTCTGGGACGATTCCCAGTGGCTGCGAAACTTTCGCATGCGTAAGGGCACTTTCATGGAACTTTGTGACTTGCTTTCCCCTGCCCTGAAGCGCATGAATACCAAGATGAGAGCAGCCCTCACAGTTGAGAAGCGAGTGGCGATAGCCCTGTGGAAGCTTGCAACACCAGACAGCTACCGGTCAGTTGGGAATCAATTTGGAGTGGGCAAATCTACTGTTGGGGCTGCTGTGATGCAAGTAGCCCACGCAATCAAAGATCTGCTGATATCAAGGGTAGTGACCCTGGGAAATGTGCAGGTCATAGTGGATGGCTTTGCTGCAATGGGATTCCCTAACTGTGGTGGGGCCATAGATGGAACCCATATCCCTATCTTGGCACTGGAGCACCAAGCCGGCGAGTACATAAACCGCAAGGGATACTTTTCAATAGTGCTGCAAGCTCTGGTGGATCACAAGGGATGTTTCACCAACATCAACGTGGGATGGCCAGGAAAGGTACATGACGCTCGCATCTTCAGGAACTCTGGTCTGTTTCAAAAGCTGCAAGAAGGGACTTTATTCCCAGACCAGAAAATAACTGTTGGGGATGTTGAAATGCCTATATGTATCCTTGGGGACCCAGCCTACCCCTTAATGCCATGGCTCATGAAGCCGTACACAGGCAGCCTGGACAGTAGTCAGGAGCTGTTCAACTACAGGCTGAGCAAGTGCAGAATGGTGGTAGAATGTGCATTTGGATGTTTAAAGGCATGCTGGCGCAGTTTACTGACTCGCTTAGACCTCAGCAAAACCAATATTCCCACTGTTATTACTGCTTGCTGTGTGCTCCACAATATCTGTGAGAGTAAGGGGGAGACGTTTATGGCGGGGTGGGAGGTTGAGGCAAATCGCCTGGCTGCTGGTTACGTGCAGCCAGACACCAGGGCGGTTAGAAGAGCACAGGAGGGCGCGGTACGCATCAGAGAGGCTTTGAAAACCAGTTTCATGACTGGCCAGGCTACGGTGTGAAAGTTCTGTTTGTTTCTCCCCGCCCCTTGGTTCACTCTACTTCCCTGTAAGCTAACCACCCTCTCCTCCTCCCTTCGATCACCGCTTGCAGAAGCAATAAAGTCATTGTTGCTTCACATTCATGCATTCTTTATTCATTCATCACACAAATAGGGGGATGACTACCAAGGTAGCCCAGGAGGGGTGGTGGAGGAGGGAAGGAAAATGCCACACAGCACTTTAAAAGTTTACAACTTTAAAATTTATTGAATGCCAGCCTTCTGTTGCTTGGGCAATCCTCTGTGGTGGAGTGGCTGGTTGGCCGGTGGCCCCCCCACCGCGTTCTTGGGCATCTGGGTGTGGAGGCTATGGAACTTGGGGAGGAGGGCGGTTGGTTACACAGACTGCCACTAGCGCTGTAGTGGCAGTCTGTGCTCCAGCTGCCTTTGCTGCAGCTCAACCATACACTGGAGCATACTGGTTTGGTCCTCCAGCAGCCTCAGCATTGAATCCTGCCTCCTCTCATCACGCTGCCACAACATTCGAGCTTCAGCCCTCTCTTCAGCCCGCCACTTACTCTCTTCAGCCCGCCACTTACTCTCTTCAGCCCGCCACCTCTCCTCCCGGTCATTTTGTGCTTTCCTGCACTCTGACATTATTTGCCTCCGTGCATTCGTCTGTGCTCTGTCAGTGTGGGAGGACAGCATGAGCTCGGAGAACATTTCATCTCGAGTGCGTTTTTTTTTCTTTCTAATCTTCACTAGCCTCTGGGAAGGAGAAGATCCTGTGATCATTGAAACACATGCAGCTGGTGGAGAAAAAAAAAGGGACAGCGATATTTAAAAAGACACATTTTATAAAACACTGGCTACACTCTTTCAGGGTAAACCTTGCTGTTAACATTACATACATAGCACATGTGCTTTTGTTACAAGGTCGCATTTTGCCTCCCCCCACCGCGTGGCTACCCCCTCAACCCTCCCCCGTCCCTGTGGCTAACAGCGGGGAACATTTCTGTTCAGCCGCAGGCAAACAGCCCAGCAGGAATGGGCTCCTCTGAGTGTCCCCTGAAGAAAAGCACCCTATTTCAACCAGGTGACCATGGATTAGATCTCACTCTCCTGAGGATAACACAGAGAGATAAAGAACGGATGTTGTTTGAACGCCAGCAAACATACACTGCAATGCTTTGTTGTACAATGATTCCCGAGTACGTGTTACTGGCCTGGAGTGGTAAAGTGTCCTACCATGAAGGACGCAATAAGTCTGCCCTCCCCAGAAACCTTTTGCAAAGGCTTTGGGAGTATACCCAGGAGAGCCGCGAATGCCAGGGCAAAGTAATCCTTTCACATGCTTGCTTTTAAACCATGTATAGTATTTTAAAAGGTACACTCACCGGAGGTCCCTTCTCCGCCTGCTGGGTCCAGGAGGCAGCCTTGGGTGGGTTCGGGGGGTACTGGCTCCAGGTCCAGGGTGAGAAACAATTCCTGGCTGTCGGGAAAACCGGTTTCTCCGCTTGCTTGCTGTGAGCTATCTACAACCTCCTCATCATCATCATCTTCTTCGTCCCCAAAACCTGCTTCCGTATTGCCTCCATCTCCATTGAAGGAGTCAAACAACACGGCTGGGGTAGTGGTGGCTAAACCCCCTAAAATGTCATGCAGCTCATCATAGAAGCGGCATGTCTGGGGCTCTGACCCGGAGCGGCCGTTCGCCTCTCTGGTTTTCTGGTAGGCTTGCCTCAGCTCCTTCAGTTTCACGCGGCACTGCTTCGGGTCCCTGTTATGGCCTCTGTCCTTCATGCCCTGGGAGATTTTGACAAAGGTTTTGGCATTTCGAAAACTGGAACGGAGTTCTGATAGCACGGATTCCTCTCCCCATACAGCGATCAGATCCCATACCTCCCGTTCGGTCCATGCTGGAGCTCTTTTGCGATTCTGAGACTCCATCATGGTCACCTCTGCTGATGAGCTCTGTATGGTCACCTGCAGCTTGCCACGCTGGCCAAACAGGAAATGAGATTCAAAAGTTTGCGGTTCTTTTCCTGTCTACCTGGCCAGTGCATCTGAGTTGAGAGTGCTGTCCAGAGCGGTCAAAATGGAGCACTCTGGGATAGCTCCCGGAGGCCAATACCGTCAAATTGTGTCCACAGTACCCCAAATTCGACCCGGCAAGGCCGATTTAAGCGCTAATCCACTTGTCAGGGGTGGAGTAAGGAAATCGATTTTAAGAGCCCTTTAAGTCGAAATAAAGGGCTTCATCGTGTGGACGGGTGCAGGTTTACATCGATTTAATGCTGCTAAATTTGACCTAAAGTCCTAGTGTAGACCAGGGCTATAGTCATTTTCATGAACACTAAGTTTATTTCAGTATGTACAATTCCTACTTTCCTCCTTTTATCAAGATTGCCAATATTGTTGTCTAATTTGAGAGCAGGTCACTGTGCTGCCTTATGTGGTATTTTGCTTTGAGAAGCCCAGCACTATGCAATGTGGACCAAAAACAGATCCAAGCATTAGGATCACACCGTACAGGGACAATTCTGTTCAATGGTATGTTCAATTTGCTTCTAATGAAAAATATGGCACAGAACCACTTTCATTCTCTCATAGGAGAAAAGAAATCCTGATCTGCACAGCTGCTGGAGGAAAAGGGAAAAACAATAGGCAAATAAACAACGGCAACAGATCAAAGTCTTAACTGGTGTATCCTCGCTCCCTTACCTCCCTCTTTCCTTATAGAGAGGAGGTCGGTAAGGTAATATCTTTTATTGGAGCAACTTGTGTTCGTGAGAGACACAAGCCTGGTCTACACTATAGAGTTAGGTTGATATAAGGCAGTTTATGTCAACTTAACTCTGTGTCAACTCTAAAATGTAGTTCCAACCGACGTAACTCACCCATGACACTGACTTAATAACTCTATCTCCACAGAGGCACAGCGCTTAAGTCTGTTTAGACACTGTATTGCTTACATCACCTGTTGCCGCCCAGGCTGACAGCCGGAGCCCCGCCAACTGAGGCTGACGGCCCAAACTGTCAGTTCCGCCACTCCACGCTGAAAGCCAAAGGTCCATCGCCCCAGAACTAACAGCTGGAGTCCCACCTCCGTCAGTCAGCCCCAAAGCGGTGGGGGTCTGGAAATCAGTGCTCCACAATGCCCCACTTAAGTTGGTGCAAGCATTCCTGGTGAGGACACACACTGCCGACAGAAGGAGCATAGTGTGAACACAACAAGCCAATTTAATTGCTGCGGTGGTTGTAAGTTGACTTAATTTTGTAGTGTAGATATGCTCACAAGCTATCCAGCTTCTTCAGGTCTCAACTCCTCTTCTTCAGCTCTGTGTAGCTTGAAAGCTTGTCTCTCTCACCTACAGAAATTGGTCCAATAAAAGATATTACCTCACCCACCTTGTCTCTCTAATATCCTGGGACCAACATGGCTGTAAACACCTCTCTCTCTTTCCTGGCATGTCACTACTGCCTTCCTTTTACCTCATCAGTACATTTATTTTCCTATCCCTTTCCTTTCATAGGCACATTGTCTGTTTTGATTGTAAGTTCTTCAGAATAAAGACCTTGTCTTCAACCATGTATATTAAGCAGCAAGCACAGTTCTGGCGCCAAGCAAATTGTAAGTACAGCCAAACAACAGCTGCTTAAACGTAGTGTCACAAAAGTGGTAAAGATGTGAAAGTAATAAATTCAATGAAGTAGATCATATTTAGCATTTCTCCTCTTCCTGGGAAGAGCTAACCCCTCTACAGGCCTTCCAGTGTCTTAACAACTGGGTTAATAACCTATTGCTTAAGATAGTCGAGTGGTAAATTGACATTACATTTACCTTTAATTTATCATATTGGCTCTTCTGCTGGCTCAAAATTCCTAACATATATAATAGATTTAAAGCATACTTGCAGATATAGTGCCTTATTTTCCATTGCCTTTCACGTAAGTAAGTAAATCAGGCTTCATTGGTACTTAGATGGAAGACCACCATGAAAAAATCAAGCCAATTCAGGGGCATTCTTTCTCCTGAGACAGTTATGAATAGATGCTCCAGCAATCCAGATGAAATGTGAGCCATTTGTAATAATTATAATCAGTAGGGGTATTAGTCCCAGCTTTATTTCCAAATTACAATTCTAGTAATTACATTCTGCTTAATTAAAATCCTACTGTAATTTCAATTAAACAAGCAATTCCTCACATTCTCTTTTAAAATAGTTTGCTTTGTGTTGGGAAAAACAGCCATCATAGGTGAAATGATTCACATATATGAAAAGTCTACATTTTTGTGCTCAGGTAAACATTGATTTTCATTGACTTAATGTCAATTTAAATATCCAGATATGGGATATGAGTATCCTCTTTAGGAGATCACATTTCAAAATTGGACCCACAATGTGTAGCTCACTTTGGAATATTTCTGGATTAAGAATGGAAGTAAATGCAGTGAATTAAATATATTTTAATTTTTATAATTGTCATGCTGTCTGGAGTGGCTCATGACAGTGAATGCCAACCTCAGGGCAGAGACCCTAAACTGGTTGTATGTTCTATAATTATATTTCATCAACCTGGTAACATGTGCGAACTCATAAATCACTATAACAGTCTTACCACGGAGACACAGACAGTCCCCTTGGGCATTTCAGTCTATCTTGCCACTCAGGCAAGCTGAACTTAGATCTTTGGTTTATATACACCAAAGATCACAAAATATTCAGGTAACTCCCAGTCCCAAAGGACTAGTCACTTACCCCAGGTCAATTTGTACCTTAGATCTCACATCAAAGACAACGCTTATAGCCAATCCTTTAGCAAACTATCTAAGGAATTATTAGTTAAGGGGAAAAATGAGTTATTACAAACACTTGGAGGAGAGGAAGGTGATCAGGAACAGTCAACATGGATTCACCAAAGGCAAGTCATGCCTGACCAACCTGATTGCCTTCTATGATGAGATAACTGGCTCTGTGGATATGGGGAAAGCAGTGTACATGATATATCTTGACTTTAGCAAAGCTTTTGATATGGTCTCCCACAGTATTCTTGCCAGCAAGTTAAAGAACTACAGATTGGGTGAATGGACTATAAGGTGGATAAAAATCTGGCTAGATTGTCAGGCTCAACGGGTAGTGATCAACGGCTCGATGTCTAGTTGGCAGCCCGTATCAAGCGGAGTACCCTAGGGGTCGGTCCTGGGGCCGGTTTTGTTCAACATCTTTATTAATGAGCTGGATGATGGGATGGATTGCATCCTCAGCAAGTTCACAGATGACACTAAAGTGTGGGGACAGGTAGATATGCTGGAGGGTAGGGATAGGGTCCAGAGTGACCTAGACAAATTGGAGGATTGGGCCAAAAGAAATCTGATGAGGTTCAACAAGGACAAGTGGAGAATCCTTCACTTAGGACGGAAGAATCCCATGCACCACTACATCCTGGGGCCTGACTGGATAAGCGGCAATTCTGCAGAAAAGGACCTGGGGATTACAGTGGATGAGAAGCTAGGTATGAGTCAGCCATGTGCCCTTGTTGCCAAGAAGGCGAACAACATATTGGGCATTAGAAGGAGCATTACCAGCAGATCGAGGGAAGTGATTATTCCCCTCTATTCAGCACTCGTGAGGCCACATCTGGAGCATTGCGACCAGTTTTGGGCCCTCCACTACAGAAGGGATATGGACAAATTAGAGAGAGTCCAGGGGAGGGCAACAAAAATGATCTGGGGCTGGATGACTTACGAGGAGAGGCTAAGGGGACTGGGCTTGTTTAGTCTGCAGAAGTAAAGAGTGAGGGGGGATTTGAGAGCAGCCTTCAACTACCTGAAGGGGTTCCAAAGAGGATGGAGCTCGGCTGTTCTCAGTGGTGGCAGATGACAGAACAAGGAGTAATGGTATTATGTTGCAGGGCGGGGGGGTCTAGGATATCAGGAAACACTGTTTGACTAGGAGGGTGGTGAAGCACTGGAATGGTTACCTAGGGAGGTGATGGAATCTCCATCCTTAGAGGTTTTTAAAGCCCGGCTTGACAAAGCCCTGGTTGGGATGATATAGAATCACAGAATCATAGAATATCAGAGTTGGAAGGGACCTCAGGAGGTCATCTAGTCCAACCCCTGCTCAAAGCAGGACCAATCCCCAACTAAATCATCCCAGCCAGGGCTTTGTCAAGCCTGACTTTAAAAACTTCTAAGGAGGAGATTCCACCTCCTCCCTAGGTAACGCATTCCAGTGCTTCACCACCCTCCTAGTCAAACAGTGTTTCCTGATATCCAACCTAAACCTCCCCCACTGCAACTTGAGACCATTACTCCTTGTTCTGTCATCTGCTACCACTGAGAACAGTCTAGATCCATTCTCTTTGGAATCTCCTTTCAGGTAGTTGAAAGCAGCTATCAAATCCCCCCTCATTCTTCTCTTCCACAGACTAAACAATCCCAGTTCCCTCAGCCTCTCCTCATAAGTCATGTGTTCCAGTCCCCTAATCATTTTTGTTGCCCTCCACTGGACCTTTTCCAATTTTTTCACATCCTTCTTGTAGTGTGGGGCCCAAAATTGGACACAGTACCCCAGATGAGGCCTCACCAATGTCGAATAGAGGGGAACAGTTGGGGTTGATCCTGCTTTGAGCAGGGGGTTGGACTAGATGACCTCCTGAGGTCTCTTACAACCCTAATGTTCTATGATTCTAAGGTTAAAGCAGGCAAAAATATGTATACACAAATGAGTTACAATCTATGGTTTCAAAGGTGCCAGAATTGAAGTAATCTGTCACATCTGAATGTCGTCTGGGGTTTACCCTGATTGACCCTGGGAATCTTAGCTTCTGTTTCATACCTCCAGCCCTCTGAGAGTTGAAAAAAGATGAAAAATTTTCTTGTTACCTATTTTTGTTTTCAGAAGCTGATGGGAGGAGCCCTTTTGCACATAGCCTCTTCATGGGTGTGCAGGGTGTGATGAAGTGGGGGTTTGCATGAGTACTTCATGGTTTGCATGAGTACTGCGTGCGTCTCAGTTTTCCCTGTGTGCTGCATGTTTAAAAAGGTGGGGAAAGAGGATGTTTGTTGTTGCAGAGAACCAGGTGTGACCTCACCTAGCAGCTTGGATCCTGGACAATGGCAAGGACACTCTGGAATTTAGCAACTGGTGATCCAAAGGCACACCCCACTTTGGAAGCCAGATGGAGAATAAAGGACTGAAGAGGGGGGGGGGGCAGGTGATCTAGAAAGCAGCCAGAGGGCTGTCACACCAAAGGGGGTTACTCCCAGGGACAGTAGGGAGCCGAGAGAGCATGGATCTTGTGTGTCCGTGACAAGGGGCAATTAACAAAGTCATTGTGTATTATGGGGTACCACAATGGCCCATTTAATTTTGATGGTTCTTCTTGATGGGCAGGGGACAATTCCTCCTGTCCAGGTTCACAGTTTCAGAGCAAACATTTTTGTACAGTTACAATGCGAAAACTTAAATATTACCTTATGGCATGTGATAAAGAAATTATAAGTGAGATTAATGCATGCAGCAACTTACAAACATTTCATAAAGTCTAAACACATTGCTTTAAGTCTCATACCACTTTTAACCATGCTAGCACACAGGTGAAATATACTGTTTTCCAGCAATGAATTTGTCAGTGCTCAGCTGAGACCTCAAGCCTTGGCAAGAGCTGACAGCTGGTCTGCAAGCATCTCAATATTAAATATCAGTTCATAGTTATAATAGAACCCTACATTTAATCAACTATCAAAATCAATTTATATTTTACAGGAGACATTCTGTAACATTTTGTTCAAGGTTCACATTGTTGTTGGTTTAAAGGTATTCAGGTTTGTCTGCCACACATTTCAGGCCAGGGCTGTGCTTTACGTGTGACAAGAGTCTACCATGAACAGTTTCTCCTTAAGCCTCCAATAAAACCACTCTCGGAGCTGCTGCTGCACAACTTGCAGAGCAGAGGGGGAAAAGGATTGAAGAATCTATTAATTTATACAAGGCGGGAGGCAACACAATTTGGCAAATAATGTTATATTAAGTTCACTTGCTGGAAATGTGCATATTTTTTTCTGGAAAATAGACTGAATATGCACAGTGTTCAATATGGTAACATATAGAGTGTATATGTGGATAAGCCCCAGGGCAGTGGTTTTCGAACTCCCATTGGGCAAGAACCGGCCAATGGGAGCTGGGGGGAGAGTGGTGCCTGCGGGCGAGAGCCGCGCAGAGATGCTTGCGTGCCTCCACCTAGGACCTAGACCTTCTGCTGGCCGCTTCCAGGGTGCAGCGCAATCCGCAGTGCCAGGACAGACAGGAAGCCTGCCTTAGTACCCCTGCTGTGCCGCCAACTGGGAGCTGCCCAAAGTAAGCCCGTGCCCCAATCCCCTGCCCCAGCCATGAGCCCCCCCAACCCAGAGCCCCTTCCTGCACCCCAAACCTCTCATCCCCAGCCCCACCCCAGAGCCTGCACCCCCAGCCCAGAGTCCTAACCCCTCCTGCACCCCAGCCCAGAGCCCCCACTACACCCGGAACCCCTCATTCCCAGCCCCACCCGATAGCCCTCACCTCTGCACCTCAACCCTCTGCCCCATCCCTGAGCCCCTTCCACACCCCAAACCCCTCATCCCCAGCTCTGTTGGGTCATTGGCATCAACAATTTTCTTCAACTGGGTCACCAGAAAAAAAGTTTGAAAACCACTGCCCTAGGGCCATTAATGCCAGAGGGGAAAGAACTCTTTACTCCCTCTGTTGGTGAAAAGGGAAAAGTACTGTCAGAGAACTTCATTTGCATAAACTATCTTCCCACAATCCCACTTGGGGAGTCACCCTAATCAGATATGAACTTGGATTTGGGGAACAGGACCTCAAAGCGGTAATGAACTCTTACCTTGTGGCAAAGAGCTCATGTCCAAAGTATCAGGACTCTGCTCAGGGTCCTAGGTGCTCTTGGCTTTCCTCCATGAGGGCTTTGTGGCAGGAGAAAACATAAACAGTGGAGTTTGCTACAAGAGCCATCACAGAGTATATTGTGGCACAAGACAGTGCAGCAGAGAGCAACAAAACTAAGAGCATTCAGGTGAGGCCCTGCATACGCAGTTCCTCAATAAAGCTGAATCACTCAGCTAAATTAGGTGGTGATGCCTCTGGGTAGTACCAGGCAAGTAGCTCTCTTGGGATGGGAGACAGACCTGCAAGGAGAAACTTGGACTCTGCTACTCAATGATCCAAACTATGAGTTTGGTGGATGGGTAAATTGATGTGACCAAGGGACTGTCACCTGTAGGACATTCTCATTGAGAGATAGAAAGGGAATCAGTCTACAACCAAGTTACTGGAAAGGGGTGGGCGGGGTAGTTTACTCCAAAAACACTTAGCACTTGGTACAATCTGCTACTTTCCAATGGTAACATTTGCTTTTCATAAGTATTTTTATGAGCCTTGGAAACAGGTCACATCTCTGTTAGGAATGCAGCAGAGTATCCTGATGGGTGAATAGGGTCAAGGCAAGAAAATCTCCTCTTCATTTTAATGGGAGAATTTTAACAACAACGGCTCCTGTGAATATTAGCGCTTTAGGCCTCATCCTGTGTTCCTTGCACATCCAGAGGTGAAAGTAGGCCGGTAAGCCCCAGTATGGCACCGGTAAGAGCCGGTCCGCTGTTCCGGGACCGGCTTTCCCAGGCAGCAATTTAAAGCCCTGGGGTAGTGGCGGTGGGGCTGTAGTGAGAATTTAAAGGGCCCCAGAGCTCCAGCCCCAGCTACCGCCCCGGGGCCCTTTAAATCCCCACCTGAGCCCTGCTGCCTGAGCCCTGGGGTAGCGGCGGCGGGGCTCTGGTGGGGATTTAAAGGGCCCCAGAGCTCCAGCCACCGCTACCGCCCCGGGCCTTTAAATCCCTGCCTGAGTCCTGCTGTCGAAGCCCTGGGGTAGCGGCGGCTGGGCTCCGGAGTGGATTTAAAGGGCCGGGGCGGGAGCGGCAGCTGGAGCCCCAGCCACCGCTACCCCAGGGCTTCAGCAGCAGGGCTCAGGCAGGGATTTAAAAGGCTCGGGGCTCTGGCAGCCACTACCACAGCGGAGTCCCAGGCCCTTTAAAGCTCTGCCAGAGCCCTGAGGTAGCGGTGGCAGCCGGGAGCCCCCAGGGCTCCTCAGTAATTTAAGGGCCCAGGGCTCTGCTGCGGTAGCGGCAGCTGGAGCCCTGGGCCCTTTAAATTGCCCCCGAGCCCCGGGGCTCCCAGCTGCCTCTGCAGCTGGTAGCTCCGGGGGTGATTTAAAGGGCCCCAGGCTCCCAGCCACCACTACCACAGCTGGAGCCCTGGCCCTTTAAATCAAGATTTAAAGGGCCCGGGGATTTAAGGCCCTGCCTCTTCCGGTTAAGGCCACGCCTCTTCCGGTTGAGGCTACGCCCCCTGCTCAGGACTCCAGCGTACCGGTAAGTCCTCTAACTTACTTTCACCCCTGTGCACACCCAAAACTCTCACTTAAGACAATGGGAATTTGGGATATGAAAGAAATATAGGCTATGGGCAATTGTAAGCGTGGGGGGGGGGGGGAGAACTTTATTCTGTCTTACCTTGTGGCCTGAATTTTAACAGGGCTGAGTAACTGTATCTCCCTTTGACTTTTATGCAGTTTATGAGCGCTCAGCAACTCTGAAAATCAGGCTTCTGCACATTTTTTTCAGCCAGTGATATACATGGGCAGTAAAATTCACTATTTACCCTTTAGTGCCCCCCCCCCCCCCAAAAAAAACACCACCCTTCCAATCAGCAAAATCTCACATTCAGCACAGAGACATGAAGATTTCTTTTTTTTTTTTTTTTTTTTGGGGGGGGGGGGAATAAATTGCTTCATTGCAATAAGCCTGATTTGCAAGTGATTATTGAAACGCCAACTGTCATGAAAATTCTTAATTTATAGTGTTCAAACTGTACTAACTCAGAAGCATTAATCAACATTGCCAAGTTAATGTGTTTTGTCAAACTTCTCACTCTCTTCTGCCAAAGAAGAGCATTTTTGACAAGTGGATTGATTAGTGAGCTAACTGTATTTGATTGAGGGGCGAGCATGTGACAACGTCCTTAAAAGAAGATGTTAGATGTACTTTTATTTGTTCACACACGTGCTGTGTACAGCACAATTGTTTTGCACAGTGCATGTCAATAGGGCTGATTAAAAACCATAATATGGCTATAAGAAATTCTGTTTTAAATTTGATCTTACTTTCCTTGTGAAATAATTTATATAAAAATATGTAGCCAAGTTGAAGCCATTGGACCTATAGAGCATTTTGCCAGCTCAAGTACTTTAAAAATGTAATATAGATTCTAGCTTTCAAGCTCAAATAAGCACAAACAAAGAAAAAGATAACTAGAACTCACATCTACTCAGAAGCATTCATTATGGAGTCAAAACAGCAGCTCCATATTTCAGGTGGAAACTAGCTTTCTGTTATGGCCAAGTTTCAATCCATATACCCATAAAATCTGCAAAAAAGAAACCAATCTCACCCCAAGCTATATATTTTTTCCACTAGGGAGACTGGAAGATATCTGAAAAGTTTTAAAATTAAGGGACTAGTTCTTAGGCTTCCATTTTATGCCACTCCAGTGGTACCAATGGCATGGAGACCTTCCCAGTGGTACACCTGAGGATCCCCATGTGTAGGAAAATCTCTGAGTGGCATAAAACTGGCATAGTCCACTTCTGGCTCCCCTAACATTCCAGGGATATGACTGGTGCAGGAGAGAAAAAGTGGTCAGAGTGTGCTGTGCTCTGTTGATCCTGGTCTGGCAGATCAGTACAAGGTAAAACAACCATGAGGCTGCTTGAATGTCTGCCCAGAGAACAGAGCAGCCCTTTGCTGCCCCCAAGATCAGGAGATTGGAAAGTCATGTTGGATGGGTCTGTAATTTGGGTGGTATGAGAGCAGGAGAAGAGGGATTTTTTTGGGTGTTGGAGAAGGGGTTGTATCACTTAACTGCTCCTTTCCAGATGTTGTAAAGTATATATTTTTAAAAGGTGTAGAAGTTTTATAATGAAGTGTAATCTAGTTTTTGAGGCTCCAGTAAAATGCACTTTCAGTCCATTTTTTTAAAAAATGAACAAGTTTGTTTGAGAAAATTAAACAGGGGTTTGATAGTACAGGGCTGGCTCAGGACAAGCCTCCACTGACTTTCAGAAAATATCTGGGAATTCTGCAAGAATGCCAAAGGATCTGGTCCAAGATTTATAATAGCGAGATTGAACTCTTTCAAGTGTAGCTAGTAAATAGGAGAAGGTATGGAACAACTGCAAACCCAAACTGCATCATCCAAACGCTGGTATAGATGCCCGGGTGATAGGCGACATTAGTGATTTAGAGGAGAACCTCTTGTAACAATTACCACAGACCTGTGTGTATGCAGTGTAGGTGGAGCTACAGCAGTACCAGGATATTAGAGAGCCAAGGTGAGTGAGGTAATATCTGTTATCAGACCAACTTCTGCTGGTGAGAGAAACCAGCTTTGGAGCCACACAGAGCTCTTCTTCAGGTCTGGGAAATGTACTCCCAGCATCACTGCAAAATGAAAAGTGGAACAGATTGTTTAGCATAAGTAGTTAGCACATATTCCAAGGGACCATTCAAGGTAGGTGGAGCATCTTTTCCAGACCTGATGAGCTCTCTATGTCTCCAAAGCTTGTCTCTCTCACCAACAAAAGTTGGTCTGATAAAAGATATTACCTCACCCACCTTGTCTCACAGCCCCATTTCTGTCCTGTCTTCAAAGCAAAGAGACACACCCAAAGTTTTGGATACATAAGGAATACAGAATCAGTGTACACCTGATGTGTCATTAAGATTCACTAGCATGGAACCCTTTGAAGTCCCATTGACTTACATGTAGTCCCATTGGCTCTGCCTACATGCAGATATCTTTGTTAGTGGATCCCAATGCAGGCCTGTGATCCTGATTACTTGATTCATATCAGGTAAGATCTATTTGCTTACATGATGTCATGCAACTATAGCTAATTTTTTCTACTTAAACAAGAAGTGTCCTACACTTAAGCAATACATTTTTCCATAAACAGGCCATCTAATTGGCTTTTTTATGGGGTGTGCTAGTAAGTAAGAAAAGAATGGAGAATGACTTTTTTTGTTTTAAATCAAGTAATTTCCCCAAATGTTTACTATCTGAGGCTTGCTTGGTAGCCTATATAGAATGGTTTGGTGGTGTGATTACAATGGTCTTCGGGCATCGCTGACGCAAGTTAGATTTTGAACCATCAATACTTTGTGTGAGTCATATTAACAATCCCTTGAGCCATGTAGTTCTGGTATACAGTCACTTTATTTGATTTATTTTGCATTCCAACAGACACGTAATGTAGCTTTTTATTTTTTAAAAAACAATGGAAGCAACAAACTGAGCTAAAAGCTTTAGGGAACTTTCTTCATTAACTCTATGATTGCTGTCTAGTCTGCTTTACTTTTCCATTTAGTAGATAGTGCCTCTTTTTGGTTCTTTGCTCCCCAACTCATTACTTTAAATTTATCTTCACTGAACTCATTTCCATTTTTTTTAATGTGTCTATATTCATTGCATTGTTTTAAGTCTCTTTCTGTCCTAACTAGGTTAGTGCCTTCTAACACATATACAAATAAGTGGATGATGGTATTTCCAGCAAAGGGAAAAAACGCTTCCCAAAGTAACTGACTATTCTTTTCCTTATTATCTTACATTTTCAGTTTTTGCCTTTTAACTAACATTCAGTCCCCTTATTATCATTCCACTTCTCAGCCACAACCACGAGTAGGTAATTTAGTTAAACCATTGAAGTAGTTAGAGAAATTTTAAAGTTTATCAAAAAACTGGTTTATGATAGGTGTAAATAAATTATACTCTGTGCAACTGTAACAACCCCCCCAACATGCATCATCAGCAGAATTTGAACCCTGAGCCTTCAGCATCACACCACAGATGGCTGGCTACCACAGGAATTACAAGACTAGTTACACTGGCTAGCAGCAAGAGAAGGTATTATCCCAAAGTGGAAGGTGGGCTGCTGGTACCATGACCTCGGTTTAGGGTGACAGTTGGGAAGAACTGGCTCAATTCTTGCTTTTCCCCTCTGAAGCAGGGATGGTTCCACTGGAACCATGTGCCAGGTCTGAGGTGGTGTGTGGTTGCAGGGGAGAAGAAGAACCTAACCTGGGTCCAGTCTTCTGCCTGAGTAGAACTGCACTCGCAGCTACTCGGCATTCCTAATACCAAGCGTGTTGCTGCTGCTTGGGTGGTGATGTGGGCCTGGCTCTTTAGACTGTTCGAATGGTTATAATTACCATTACAGAAGGGTCCCAGAATTCTCCTGAGGAGCACAAGCTAAAGAAGTTAAATAGTGATTTTTAACAGTTTATATCTCAGCCAAACCTGAACAGAATTTCCTGGGATAAGCAAATGGTCCCTCTCTAGACCCAGGGCTTTGGGTCAAGCAATGGAGATATTAGAGCTACCTAGAAAAGAACACAATAGTATTTTATAATAGTAAGTGTTAGGCAATGAAAATATACGGGTTGCTACCAGATCTCATTTATGTTTAGAGTAGCATAAAAGAGTATAGGAGAATATTGTAACAAAAGAGAAACTTATGTGGCCAGTGATTTTCTGTGTTCCAGTGTGGCTAACTCATTATTTGATTGCAAGTCTCAAAATTGTGAGGTATTTCTTAAAGCCATCAGCCGCTCGAATCAAGATATTCTTACTTAAGAATCTCAGCTTTTGGTTTGTTTGTTTAAAAAAGGAAGTTTTTAAGTCTTATGGTTGTAGTCAAAGCTTGAAAATGTGAACTTTAAAATCTCCAACAAATGGAAAGAAATCAAATTGGTTTTGGTTTTTTTTTAATCTCATGATTTTGGGACCTGATTCATGACTTTGAATGGTTGGGATTGGCATTACTGGTGTTCCCCTTGCTATTATTGAAGATATTTGTTCTTTAAATAGGGCTCGCACACTCACATTTAAGTGAGGTTTCACCTCCACTTGGTTCTGCAGTGAAATTGAAAGGGCTTAGTCCTGTTTCCTGTTTCAGTGTGTATAAGATCAGGCACATAATCGTGTTCTTAATATGATGGCTACAATTAAAAAATCAGCTTTCACCCAAGTTACTATAGTGTAGTACATCACATACCACAGTATTTTCCTATGCTTAGAACAGAATATAACTGCAGAATCTCCGTTTCCTTAGTCTAGGACAGGGATCAGCAACCTTTGGCACACGGCCCGCCGGGACAGTTTGTTTACCTGCCACTTCCACAGGTTCAGCCAGTCACGGCTCCCACAGGCCACGGTTCGCCGCTCCAGGCCAATGAGGGCTGCAGGAAGTGGCACGGGCCGAGGGATATGCTGGCCGCTGCCTCCTCCAGCCCCCATTGGCCTGAAGCGGCGAATTGCAGCGCAGTGGGAGCTGCGATTGGCCGAACCTGCAGACGCGGCAGGTAAACAAACCGGCCTGGCCCACCAGGGGGCTTACCCTGGTGGGCCGCGTGCCAAAGGTTGCCGATCCCTGGTCTAAGATATTGGAGTACATGTTGCTTTAAAAAAAAAAAAAAAAAGACAATCAATGTGCATAGGCCCAATGCAATGAAAATGATTATAATACAGATTCTGTGCTATAGGTTAAACTTAGAGAAGATTAGTTATGAAGAACCAGTTCCTTAAAAAAAAAAAAAAGCTTTTCTATGAAGGATTCTATGCAAATGTGCTAGAAAAAAAATATAAAAATGATGAACGGTGACAGGATTTAAGGTTTTTTGTACTGTCATATACTGTACCTAAGAGACTTGCACTCTGGACAAACTTTTGTTAAGCTATCTTGGATTCATCAGTATTTATATATTATTACTCTATACATTTTAAATCTCAAAATACTTTGAGGCCACACAGTAATAATAAGAAATTACATAACATCCTTCACAAAAAAAGGTCATCAGGCACTGAACAATTAAACAGCAATGATTAAGATCAGCTAAAAGCAGTAGCAAAGACATATTTCTTCAACCTTATCTTTAAATAATGACAGAGTGGGCAGCAGGAAAAGATTCTATAATGCCTTAGGAAGGCAGAACTATAAAATTCTGTCTCTTGCACTTCACAAGATTATACTGTAGAACAAAATAAGTAACCTGATGATTCATACTGCAATTAAGAGTTTGGAAAATACATAAGAGAAAATTGGCCAGTTACCACAGCCATTCAAGGGCTTGTAAGCAAGCAAAAGAACTTTAAAATCAATAAAACACTTTAAAGGAAGCCTGTAGCGAAAGGATTTTGAATGGGAGCAATGAACTGAAATAGTCCTGTCCTACTGACAGATAAGGATATGAGATGCTGCATTCTGAATGGTTTCAGAGTAGCAGCCATGTTAGTCTCTATCCGCAAAAAGAACAGGAGGACTTGTGGCACCTTAGAGACTAACACATTTATTTGAGCATAAGCTTTCGTGAGCTACAGCTCACTTCATCGGATGCATGCAGTGGAAAATACAGTGGGGAGATTTTATGTACACAGAGAACATGAAACAAATGGGTGTTACCATACACACTGTAAGGAGAGTGATCAGGTAAGGTGAGCTATTACCAGCAGGAGAGCGGGGTGGGGGTGGGGAGGAACCTTTTGTAATGATAATCAAGGTGGGCCATTTCCAGCAATTGACAAGAACATCTGAGGAACAGTGGCGGGTGGAGAAGGGGGGGAATAAACATTGGGAAATAGTATTTACTTTGTGTAATGACCCATCCACTCCCAGTCTTTATTCAAGCCTAAGTTAATTGTATCCAGTTTGCAAATTAATTCCAATTCAGCAGTCTCTCCTTGAAGTCTGTTTTTGAAGTTTTTTTTGTTGAAGAATTGCCACTTTTAGGTCTGTAATCGAGTGACCAAAGAGATGGAAGTGTTCTCCGACTGGTTTTTAAATGAATGACCCTCTTCCTATGAATAATACAACCAGGGGCTCCAGAAAATAAAGCAGTGTAGTAGTCCAGCCTTGGAAAAAGAAAGGACATTTACCAGTAATTTTAAATCCAGATTAATAGTCTCACTCTGGTAATGGTTTCTAGATGATAAAATCATCAGATGTCAATTAAGCATTTTTTTTTTAAAGCAAAACACGTTAAGGCTATATTAAAACTTGATGGAACAATTCCCCTTTTTGAGCAAAAAGTCATGGTTTCATGAATGACTGTGTACATGGTAATAAAGTCTCTCTAAGTAGTATGTAAGAACTGGGTGAAAGGGCAGAACATTAGGCCCAGCCGAGATGCAATCATCTCTGGACCTGAGAGTGGGTGGGTGGAATTTATTTAAAGCCATCTTTGTGTAACACTTCATCCTGGGGGCAGCCACGGGTCAGTTTGGCTGCCTGTGCAGGTTATAGTAGCCTCAATACTTCGACTTACATAGCCTGGCAATAGCTCCCTGGGGGATCTTTACATAGCCAGGGGAGTTGAAAAGTGGAATGTGTTCCAGCTATGCCTCCCAATGTCCCCAGAGCCAGAGGCTGGCTGGGGCAAGGTGGTCTAATCATATAAATTCCAGCCAGGTATTCTCCCTTGCTTTTAAGAGCAGCCCTATTAATCCTTTGCATCAATGAACTCAGGGGTAAATCGGGGTGATTTCCCTGCTGTAAATCTCTACCCCTTGATGGTTGTGGATGTTTTTATTGTCCTTGTGGCAGGAGTACATTCCTGGGAACCTCAAGGTGCGGATAGGCACCACGTGAGATTTCTAAAAGCACCTAGGCATTTTGAAATCCCACTAGACACCTATCTGTATCTTTAGGCACATAAGGCCTTTAAAATTCTTGCCCCAAATGTTAGGTGTTTAAAATAAAAAGTCTTAAGGGAGGATAATGCTTGCTCCTATCAAAGTCTGTGCACACATTATCTCAAAGCATGTAAACTGAACACTGTAATAGTTCATTTTGTGTGTCGGGGTTGGGGAAGAGGTTCTGACCAGGAACAAAGTGCAGTATAACCATTTTCATCAATGGTCACTTAACCTAAGCTTGTTTGTTTGCCACGTGCTGTTGCTTCCCTTCCTCTCTGTGGTTATAATAAAGCATTTAAGTGAGCAAACAAATGACTAGTTACTTGCACTTATCTTTGCACATACACACATGCCTAATACATGCAGCATGTGAAGGGAAAAAAAGTGTTGAGGGAACCTCTCGTTAACATAGTCAGCACATGAACCAGAAGCACTAAAGGAAATGGCTTTAATGAACATGTTTCAAACGTTGCCCCTCACTAAAAACATTTGGTCTGATTCTCCTCTCACTTGCAACCTTGTAGTTCCATTGCCTTTGATGGAATTACTCTTGATTTATACCTGCATAAATGAAAGGACAATCAACCGCATCATCTTCATAACCACCAGTACATGTACTCTGATGTTGGCCCAAATCCATCTACTGGGTCCTATCCCTTCGCATCTACAAACTAATGCTGCATATCCTCTCCTTCAGATTCCCTCAGCTGGACATCAAGCAGCACAGTCATTCCCAAGAATGCACTCTTGCCACAACAAGAGCAACACACACATCAGCAACTATCAAGCCACTGGGATTCCTCCTCACCAGTGTTATTGCCACCAGTTGGATTCTGTGCTGTCACATCACATATCCTCTGGGCTCTGCACTGTCCTGGGTCACTGGGGACCTGTGTATTTGTGTAACTGAAGGCTTTTGAGGGCTGGCTGTCATATGCCAGTCCCGCTGCTGCCAAAAGAACCATCAGCGAAGTCACGATAAACATTAGTAGTTGCTGGACTGTCAGGCACAGAAAGCATGGACAATATTTTTTTAACAGACCTCAAAGATACGAGCCTGTCTGTGTCTCCATCTGACAGCAGCTAACAATGTTATTGAGTGTTTAGGAGTATAACTGCAAAATACAGTAATGTTTTAATGACAGTAGCAATGCAAATCATCATCCCTCTAAATCTTGGTTCTCTTTCATTATGCCAATAAAAATTAATATAGAACCATACTGGTATATTGAAAGGGACTGAAAAAGAAGAGTTCTAAGTATAGCCTTGGCATTGGAAGAGATTCTCAGAGTAATTGACTAAGGAGAAAATAAAAGGCCACTTGGACATACAGAAATTGGTCAGACTGTTGGTGAGGATTTAAAAAGGGGAAATAATGCCAGACAAAACTAATTAGCTTCAAGGAAGTGACAATGAGAGATCACAATGGTGAAGAGTATATTTAATCTACTTGGACTTCAAAAGGCTTTCAACAGAATACCACAAAAAGATTAGTAAATATGATACAGATAGAGACATTCTAAATTGGATTTAAAACTTTGTCCTAGATCAACAACTAGTTGTGTTGTCAATGCAGAGATTTAGATAAAACGTCTGAGGTATATTGTATATCAAAGAACTGGTGTTAGGTGTAACATCGTAAGAACTACATTGCATACATTAACTTTTCTTCTGTGTACTGTACCAGGTGTGTGAGATAACATGCAAATGCACAGTTGTGTCATCCAGCTATTGTTATTTTTTGTTAGTAGTATTGCAGTAGCGGTATTGTCAGCATTGGGGCCCCAATGCTGCTAGGCAATGAGCAAAACACATAGCACCTACCCTACAGATTTTACCATCTACCATCTAACTGCAAAGCTATAAGTGATTAATGATCCACCTTGCTATCAATGATTACTAACAGTAATAATCAGTAGCAGAAAGTAGAAGCAGTAGGGGAGAAAAGGAGAATCAAGTTGAGGTTCGGGGCAAGGAGACAATAAAGGAGGAACAAGAAAGACAGGGGACAAAAAATATGATGGAGGTAGAAAACATGATAATGCTGCTAACTTCTGAAACATGGGAGGGAACCTGAAAATGAATAAAATATTGTTAACTGCCAGCTATTGCACACAGTAAAATGGGGAAGGAACAGAGAAGAGATGACATGTGAGGGACAGAAAGATTAATTCTGTTTTATAACTTACTTAGCTTTCATTCCTAAAAAATAAAAGTATTAAAAAGTTACTGTCCAAGAGCTGTTACTGTAACAGGTGCAGTGATTATTATTCCTCATGCAGTCAGTTCCAGCCCATGAGAACGTGCCAAGATATCACCATGGCTACTGACCTGTCAGAACACAGATTTTCCTGACCTTTCTCCTAGATTTGCAGTTTGTGTATGTTCTTCATTCGGGGTGTTTTGATCTAGATGGCAACTAGAGAGACCCAAATGTCACTAATTTCCTGTACTTGAATTTCACAGAAAATCATCAAAATTCAGAGGATTAATTTTTTTCTGAAGCTCATGTATGTTCATAGTGGAGGACCTAGTTTACATCAGTCGGTCCAAAAGATATAGTTATAAATTGGGTTAAAACCCCTTAAACTGATGAGTGTAAAAGCCTCCCTTTGTTCCAGTTAAACGTACAAAACAATAGTGGTCTCCAAGACAAAGGCACAGCCAAAGCCACTGATGAATTTGAATAACTAGGGTACAGAAGGATTTAGACTGCCATTGTTTGGATACAGAGGTGTGAGTGAGAGAGAGAGAGAGAGAGAGAGAGAGAGAGGTTTGGAGAGTAAGACAGAAGGGGAAGACAGACTGAACAAGCAGCTGGTAGAATAACCTTGACAGTGCTTTTGGAGAGTGCTGGCAGAAAGAGGTTTGATGATGTGAGCAAGGAAATTATCTCCTGTTATGCAGGTTCTTCCTGTGTTCAGGGAAACAAGACTTTGTGAGCAAACAAGGTTGCACCAAAGAAAATACCAGTCTCTGTTGTCAGTGTCTCATTCCCAGCTGGAAAAACGAGACCTCAAATTTCAGCTAGCCACTCAGGTCAAAAGGGGTGCAATAATGTTTGAGAATGAATTATCCTAGATGTTTTGTAAAAGTATTATATAGCACACATAGGCCAAAGAGCACATAATCATCCCCTGGACTTTGCAGAAAATCTTGTTTGCTGTCACCATTAGGCTGGATTCCAAGTGAAAGCAGCAGAGACTGCAACATATTGTGGTATGTTTCATGTACTTCAGAGAAGAAGCCTACTTTCAACATTACAATAGAGATAAATCATCAGTTCATCTACTTAGATAAGTGGAGGAGGATTTTGCACATAATGTGAGCTAGGGATTTTCACTTTCAAAACAGAAATAAATAAGTGGGCAATGAAGATTCAGATCTGTCACAAAGAGGCAATTTGTCACTAACAAAAGGAATCAAAACCTTCACTCAGATTATGAGTTACATTTAGCCATCATTTTTCATATATTGCTTAACAAATTCATTTTCAGAGGAAAAGACAGGAAGTGCAAAAGCCCTGAATATTTCCCTGAGATGCTTTTAATATACAATACCAGATACAAAGAAGAATCTTGATGTAACATATGAGACACACAAAACAGAAGAAGGATGTACTATAATTACATGTAGGCTTTATAGACAATGCCACCTGAGTGCATCTGAACAACTCAGAGTGGTAGAAGTCAGAGCCCCTCTCTCAAAGATATGTTCTTATGACAACTTCAAGTGTTAGATAAGCATCCAGATCTCTTGAACAATAATCTGTCCTCAACTACACTCAAGCAATAGCCATGAATCCAATACTAGGCATATAACCTATGAGGGTGTTTGTATTTCTACATTTTTCTGGTATGTTCATTCTTTGAATGATGATCACATTCAAAGTGTGTGGGGGTGTATTTGGGTGGGATGCAGGTTTTCTAGAAATTCCTCAATTACAAATTTTCCATTCCAAAACAAAAATTAAAAAAATTCAGAATTTCATGTAAAACAAAACCAAAAAAAAACAGAAAAAAATGGTTTGGGTCAAGCAAAATGTTTCATTTCAATAAACGTGAAACTTCATTCTGATTTTGACCTTTTAAAACTTTTTACAGTTTTTTTTTAATAAAAACAGTAAATTTTACTTTTAAAAGTCCATTTCAAACAAAAAGTTGAAATGTTCCATTTTGTATCAATATTATCAAAATGCTGTATTTTCTTTTAAAAAAAAAGTAAAAAATCAATACTTTTTGAAAACATTTTGAACCCAACAAAAACAGCATTTTTAATCAAAACAACTTTCTGATGAAAAATTTCTGTCTTTCTGGCTCCAAGTGCGTATGGACTACTGATAATGCAATATTGCTCTTAAATATGCACACATAGCTTGGGGGTGTAATATTGGTTAAAACAGTTTAAACAACACCTGTGATTTACACAGTAACATCAAGCACTCAGTTGGATGATTTGCAGAGTAATCTACTATCCATGTGACAAAGGGTGGAAAAATCTGGCCCAGAAAGACCAGATATTTTGGGAATACCAATAATAAATAAATTAATAATAGTAATAATAAAGAATAATAATAATAATAATAATATTTAGTTATTCTATCATTTTACATTTCTAAAACACTCTAAAAATCACTAACTCATTATTCCTCACAATAGCCTCATAAAATTACAGCTACTAAAATCACTATTGTGTTGTTGTGAAATGGAGATAAAGTGCGATTAAGTGATTTTCTCAAGTCCATTCTGTGGCAGAGCTGGAAATGGAACTTGTGGTGAAGATTTTCAAAGATTTCAAAGATTTTAAGGGATTTAGGAGTAGAGGTCTCACTGAAAGCGAACAGGATTTGTGCTCCCAAATCCTCTGGGTACTTTTAAAAACCTTCTGTCGTGAGTTTTTGGCTGTGAGCCCCATTCTTTACCCACTAGCCATCCTTTGCTCTGGCTCATGTTCTACCTATTTGCACATGCTGGGCATGTTTTGTATTGGACTGTAATAAGTTATCATGATAAAGATTGAGTCACTTTTCATTTTTGGCCATATAGTGTTTTTCCTTTTCATCCACAACATTATCTGTAATAGAGTACTTAATATGTCCTGTATGTCAAAGGATATGTTGCAACTGAATAAATGTCTCTTATGGTTTTGGTCAAATGCTATGGGTCATTAACATTGTTAATAAATTCAGAAAACACCGTAGCCTATCTTCCATGAAAGATAAAGACTTAACATCTGCTTAGACTCAATAAACAGGCGGTTCTGGGGTTGACCAGTGAATGTTATATAATTAATGATGTACGTCTCAATGTACTCTGTGGTCCCCATTGCCATAGTATCTAACTGACTGCTTCTTTTCTGTCTGTGTACAGAATTACGGAAGCAAACAATGACAGAAGTGAAATCTGTGTACAGATGGCAATGTGATAGAAGCCATAGGAATGCCATAGCCAAAGTAAACAAGTAATAATCTGTAGAATTCATGTATAAAATATATGGATCCAGAGAGTGGTAGTACTTAAAATGTTTCCACCCGTGCACTCTCAATGTTTATAGTATGTAGATAAACAACTATGGGAACAAAATCACCAAATCTGTTAAAAACCCGAGTCTGCATTTCCATCACTCCTGCCAATTCTGTCATCCGTTCTGTAAATGAAGAATTAAACTTTTCCTAAATGAAGTCTGCAGGCTCTTTGTTGGTGCTGTTATTGATTATTGTATTCTGGAACTGTTGATGAGGATTAATTATATACTCTTCATAAGAGCTTGCTAGAGATATATTATATTGCTACAAAAAGCCACTTTAGCTGTGGACAAAGTCTGAGAAATATGCAACAAAATGTAGACATTAGCCAGTTTTGCACATTTAAATATGCAGTGTGACATTTCACCCAGTTTATCTAATTTGCTTATATACAGTAAATTTCTTATTAGATGGATTCCACTTATGCTCAAGAGACATCAAACCACAGGACATCTCCCTTAAACCCTCCCCAAAGACATCATAATTAAAAAAAAATGCTCAAGTGCCAACACCCAAACAGCAATAGTATTACTCTGGCCAGTTAAATTTGCCTTGATACAGGTATCAATGCATGACAGTGGAGAATTCAGTTCACCATGCAGTAGTCATAGTGGCTATAGTGACCCACACAAATGTAGGTGCTAGCTCATAAGGTTGGGCCCTATGTGGTTTTCCAGAGTATATCTGTCCCCACAAGGGCCTGATCCAAAGCCCATCAAAGTCACTTGGCTTCACATGGGGCCCCATGTGCTCACCGAACCTGGGTCCAGTCCTGCATTCCTTGTGCACCAAGAACACACACTAACATCAGTGGCATATTTTAGTGAAAATGTAATGCAGAATTAGGCATTACTACCTTTTTTTGTTATTTTTAACTTTTAAGAGACTTTTAATACAACAGTTTTGTTTGCTCATATGTCCTCCCACAAAATCCGTATTAACTTCAAGAGGGACATGATCTGGCCTTATGTCTGTTAACTCTTAATGAATTGATTCTGCTAATGTGATAGATCTGGTAGAAAAAATAAATGAAGATTAAAACACCATGACTAGGATTTTCAAAAGGAGCCTAAGGATGTTAGGTTCCCGTATCTCAATGAATGTCAATGGGATCCAGCTCCTAATTCTCACAGGCTCTTCTGAAAAATATCAAGCCCATTTCTTTAGCACATATTTCAGCAGGCAAGCCTGGAGCTTCTCTTTCTGCTTTAACAAGCAAAAGCTTAAGGCCACATCCAGTGCTTAATTTGTAATGAAAGAGGTGCTGGGACTCAAGCAATTGCTTTGCTTTCATAACTGATTTATGAAGCCAGAGGTGCGAGGGCTATGAACTGCCAAGTCTAAAGCTTCTTGGGCTCACCCCTGGCACAAATTAAGCACTGGCCACATCCTAACACTGAACATGATCCCAAACTCCCATTCAAGTTAGTGAGAGGACTGAACAAAAAGTTTGGAAGGATACAGCCCTTCAGGCTGGCAAGTACAATTGTTTACACTAAAAATTGGTAACATGCTATTGTAGGCAAAATGTGATTTTTTTTTTTATTTGTGTCATATTCATGAAAACGTTTAAAAAAAACTCTCAGTAAATAAAGGGCTAAATTAAAAAGGACAGTGCAGCCTGCAAAAAGAAAGTCTATAAAGTTAAAAGTGAGTATTTCACTAAATACCTTTAATTCCAACATACAATTGTAGGAGGTAGAAGTCTCAGCTGGATACTGTGGCTGAGTGCAGGGAATGATCAAGTGCGCCTGCATTCCAATGAGTATCTAATTACCTCAGTCAGGTTCTGCAAGGGTGGGGAGAAAATCAGGCTAGGTGAGATAAAGAGCCAGTTAGCCAATCAGTCCAGACAGATAAGGAGGCACAGGAAGGAAGCGTGGGAGAAAGGTACAGGGCTAGCTGAGCCCAGGCTCATAAAGGCCTCAGAAAAGGAGATCTTGGCTCCGGCCAGGTTCTGAGGACAGGGCTAGAAGCACAGGGGACATTGTACATATGCTGTTGCTCAGGGACTGTCGTGGTGCTGGTGGAGGGAACTTTAATAAATGGCATTGTGAATGCACAACCAGTGGAGTCTGTGCAGTTTCTGTAGTGCAAGAAGACAGGAGCAAAGTAGGGTTGCCAATTTTCTACTCACACAAACTGAACACATTTGCCCTGCCTCTCCTCGAACCCATGCCCATGCCCTGCCCCTTCTCCAAGGCCCTGCCTCCCCTCACTCCATTCCCCCCCGGCTTGCTCTCCCCATCCTCACTCACTCATTTTCACTGGGCTGGCTCAGTGGGCTGAGATGAGGGCTTCAGCTGGCGGTGTGGGCTCTGGGATGGGGCCAGGGATGAGGGGTTTGGGGTAAAGGAGGGGGCTGCAGGGGTGGAGCTGAGAGATTCAGAGTATGGGAGGGGGCTCTGGGCTGAGGTAGGGGGTTGGGGTGTGGGAGGAGGTACAGGCTCTGGGCTGGGGGTGCAGCTTTGGGGTGGGGCCAGAAATGAGTGGTGCTGGGGGTGCGGGCTCGGGGTGCAGCGGGGGTGAGGGTGCTGGCTGGGGGTGCGGGCTCGGAGTTCAGAAGGCAGGAGGGGGATCAGGGCTGGGGTAGGGGGTTGGAGTGAGGGGGTCAGGGCTCTGGCTGGGGTGCAGACTCTGGGGTGGAGTTGGGGGATGAGAGGTTTTGGGTGCAGGAGAGTGCTCCGGACTGGGACTGAGGTGTTTGGAGGGTGGGAGGGAGATCGGGGGGGGCACCGCAGGCTGGATGAAATTAACAATGGGAACGGATCTGGCCTGCGGGCCCTGGGTTCCCCATTCCTGCCCTAAGCTTAGGAGCCGGGAGGGGGGGGGCAGGGACATGCCAGCTGCTTCCCAGAAGCTGCGAGGAGCACAGCACCACCAACTGGACAGTCAACGGCCTGGTCAGTGGTGCTGACCCTAGCTGCCAGGATCCCTTTTTGGCCGGGTGTTCCGGATGAAAACCAGACACCTGGTCATCCTACGGTAAAGGCGCAACTTGCTACAAATACCAACTCAAGGCTCATCCATAGTCACAGTTAGTTTTCTTCTTTACCCTCACATCTATGAAGAAATATTCTTCCATCTGTATTCTAATTATTTTCATTCATCTATTTTCTCGGTACAGTATTTCACTAGTTTTATGTAATTTAAAATCATTCTTTGATACTTATTTGGTTACTGTCGTAGTTTACATATAATAAAATGATTTGAACTTTGAAACCTGCCCCCTCTTTCTCGGAGAGACGGAGAGAGAGAAAAATTGGTTCATTTATGTGGAAAGCTGATCATAAAGCTCTAACTTTGAAAAAATAATGATCCATGTTGTTATGACCCTTCAGCAGATCTCAAAGAAAATCACAGACTTTCATATCGCTGTGAAATGATGCTATGCTACTAATGTATATCTTGCCCTAATAATCAAAATCCCTTGGCTCCCAAAAACTGATTCATAGAAGTAATTGTACTATACTTTAAGACTACATAGTGATAGTCTCCCTATTTCTCCTCCACAGTAGAACATCTCCTATCTAGCAGTAGTGTATTAAAAATAAGACTACCGAGCCTTAAAATTGTTAATGCAAATCAAGTCATTTGATAGCATCACAGTGAACAAACACTAATAATTTTATCTAATTACCATATACATTCTCTTGAATAACTCACAAATATTAAAAATATGTGCTTCTATCATTAGCAGCAATATAATCAAACATTCACATTTAATTACAGTTTACCTGAATGACTAATCATTAGTAAGTAGCACATTTGTAAACAATGTGAACATTTTTATGAGCTGGAATGTACTCTTTATCAGTTCAATATTATTTGTGCAGCAAAAGCGTGACGGAGATAAAGACATGGGAGATGTGTATCTACTCCTTCTATATACTTTTCTTTTAAAACATTTTCTCACGATTTTTCATAACATATTTTCAGTCCCTGATGTGGTACAATGGGAAAGAGAGAGAGTATGGTGGATACCAAGGAATGAGACTGCTACAACTGTGCATAAGCTGGCTTTTTCTTCCAGAAGGATGAGATGCACCTGTACTGTTCTCAACCTCTGGCAGCAATCCGGGGTGAGGGTGGAGGTGAGGGAATGAACCATCTTATTTCTGAAAGATCACAACTGCACTTTTATAAATATGTTATAAGCAATTAGAACAGATGGTAAGGACTTAATCAAACAAATGCTGGAGTATTTCAATTTAATAATCTGTATTTAAAATGAACTGGGGGAAAATCAGAACTCACCTGCAGTTTGAATTTCCTGAATTGAGTGATGACATCTAGAACGAATGAAACTTCGTCAAATAGTCTCCGAATTTGTTTGTGTTTTTGCCTCAAGTTTTTCTCCAAAGTATAAGCAGATTTATTTAAAAACTGCTTATTTTGTCATTTGCTTCCCTCTCATTCCTGGGGTGGGATGGAGCACAAGAGATCACAGATCCATACATTTTCTTGGCTAACACCCAAAGCAGATGTGGAAATACACACTTCTAGGAAGCCTATATCTCCTCAGACTTGCCTTGTCATTCCGGAGACACCAAATCCTTTCAGCAACAGCCTGTCTAAGATGGAGCTGAAGTACTGTTCCCAACATTCACTACAACCTTAATGATTTATGGACTTCCAGATGATCCAGTTATTATCCTCATCCAAACATATTTTGTTGTATTTTTTGAGACCTTGGAGTACTATAAGCAGGGCACTACTTCTGCCAAAGAGAGTTGTTCTGTTATAGTCTAATGTAAGGTTTTGTTAGGAAAGCTATTTTGTAGTGCTGATCTGGGGATGGGGGTGGGGGGCAGCTGAATAATTTTCCATTAGAAAGTGCAGTTTGGTTTAAATAAATGTTTCCTGGGAATGTGTCATTTTTTGATAGGAAAAATTTGTAACATTTCACCAGTGTAATTGTGATTCATTTATTTTATACTGTATTAAATTTAATTGTCTTTACTATGTATATATATTGTATTTAATATCTTAGTATAATAAAAAGTTGAAATAAAATGAATCAAAGTGACATAATCAAAATAAAATTATTTGATAGTCCAATTGATTTTTTTTCTTAATTTTCATTTAATTGAAAATTTCAAAATGTTGGTTTTGTGTTTTCCCCCCTGAGATGCTGGAATTTCCCAGTGAACAAAAATTCCAGTTCTCAGCTAGCTCTAGTATTTTGTTGATGAAAATGGTAACCCGTAGCCTGAGGGTCAGAAGCTGAGGTGGCCATGTTTGTTGGATGGGGACAGATGAGCGGTTCTTAGGGAAGTTGGTGGTCAGAGTACAGGGGTTCAGTAGCCAGAGTACAGATATTTGCATAACTAGTGTGAGTTTATGGAAAAATAATTGCAAATATGTAATATTCAAAACAGGCACAAACCCAACCATCAGCATGCAGAGAATTGCATATAACAACAGAAAAAGAAATGTACAGTTGTGGTGTAGTAACTGTACAGTTTGATGGGCTGAGAATCCCATTTCAGCGGAATTTTTATTTTACATTTCTGTGCTTGTGTACAATTACACAGTGACGGTGGGGTACTGTACATCTATTTGTGTTTGAGATGATTTCATGCATAATTATCTCTCTCTACTACTGTTATGTCTAAGCACCTCACCTTTTAAGGCTGGGAAGTAAAGTTATCCCCATTTTATATATGGGAGACTGAGTCACAGCGAGGTAAGTTACTTGCCCAAGATCACACAGCCTTGCTGAGGGAGCTGAGAATTGAACCTATTTCTCCTGAGGCCCAGTCTAATGCTTTATTCATAAAACCATCTCTTCTCCTGGTTAAAATTACTCAGCTTTGCTTCACAGTCCTACCTCCTGAATACTATGCCTATTAATCATAAAACATCATCTCGTATACTGATCGTACAACGTTAGAAAATGTTGAGTGAGCGATTAGCTGGTCACAAGTACATTTATTCTATTCTTGATGGAATATTACTGTATATTTAGGCTTCCCAGTAGGGTTGTTCTCATCAGAAAAAAATAAGGCCTCTAATAAATGGGGGAGAGAGGGAGGAATGTCAACAATAGTGATCAGTAAAAGTAAAAATTAGCTTGGAGGGGAAAAAAAGATTACATGAATTTAGGATAGTTTGGAGGATAAGACAACAGAAATAAAAGGGAGAACATGAGGACTGTCATACAAATCCAAATATGAATAGAAATTATTTCATGGTGCAAAAAGCGGGGGTATTTTTATGTCACTTAGGTATTTGAACCTTTCCTTTTAGTACCAGCAGCCAAACAACAGCATTATACAAGATTTTCCTTTAAGGTTTTATCACCACACAGTTCTGAACAGTTATTACTGGATTCCTGACAGGCATTCTAAGACTAGGCTTCATATGCAAGATGGGGATCTAGATAATGGAAGCATTAGAGATGCAGTCAACATAACAGTGATCTACTGTAATACTTCTTCTGTAGGTATTTGAGAAACAAAGGGATTTTGTGTTTTGGGGGGGTAGGTGTTGTAGTAAATACAAAATTTTAGACATTTAATTTCAGCTGCTCTTATCTCCAGCTATAACTCCTGCCAGCAAAGTCAGACCTAACATCTGTGAAAAAAACACTTATTGAACTTTCCCACCAACTTTAACTCTTGTCCACAGTACTGCATCCAGCACTGGTGTAAGGACTTTAGGAAGGACCAGCCAGATTATTCTTTGTGATGTCTCCAAAATTAACTGATTTATTTCAGTTGAGGGTAAATGAGGGAAGCGGGGGATGGTGACATTAAGACTATTCAGGCCACCAGCAGCCTCCTCTGCTTGCAGGAGGAATGGCATCCAGCTGCTGGGAGCCATGAATAGTTGCTGACATCTAACATTTTTTCCCAAGGGATAATTCTCCGAGGGACTAATCCAAAGGCTACTGAAGTCAGTAAGAACCTTTTCATTGACCCCAGTGGGCTTTGGATCAGGCCCCAAATGAGCTGGATTTGAGGAGGGACCACCACTCTTCTACTGGAGGGTTTAATGTAGTTTAGTGGATTTTAGACTAGAGTATCAGGGATATTAGAATCTCAAAACAACTATTGGATCCCTTTTCCTGTTAGTATTTAATAAGTGTTTGGGAGCCATTGAGCTATACTTAGGGCCATACCAAATTCATGGCCATGAAAAAGTGTCACAGACCATGAAATCTGGTTTCCCGCCATGAAATCTGGTCTTTTGTGTGTTTTTCCCCTGTATTATACAGATTTCAGAAGGGAAGACCAGCATTTCTCAGATTGGGGGTCCTGACCGAATTGTGGTTGCAAGGTTATTTTAGGGGGGGGTTGCGGTATTGCCACCCTTACTGCTGACCTGCCTTCAGAGCTGGGCAGCTGGAGAGTGGTGGCTGTTGACTGCACGCCCAGCTCTGACGGCAGCGCCCCACCAGCAGCAGTACAGAAGTAAGGGTGGCAATACCGTACCATGCCACCTGCCACTGCCGCTTTCCAGCTGCCCAGTTCTGAAGGCAATGCAGCCACCACCAGCACAGAAGTAAGGGTAGCAGTACCACAACTGCCACCTACAATAACCTTGTGACCCCCCCCCCCACACACACACACAACACCGTGAAATTTCAGATTTAAATAGCTGAAATCATGACATTTACAATTCTAAAATTCCTATGACCGTGAAATTGACAAACATGGACCATGAATTTGGTAGGGCCCTAGTTATAGTACAATAAAACAAAACAAAAAACCAAACCAAACTAAACCCACACATTTACGATAAGATTTTAAAACTGCATATTATTTTTTAAAATATCTAAACATTAATTTTTCATGAAAACTGAATCCCAGATAGCAAATCAATATGCATCTACAGCTGAACTATTCGCCCTTTTTAATTATGATGTTTTTAATGTGCAAGGAAAGGATTGTAATTTTATTAATATGTAGAAAGGAAATGAAAACAATGTATACCTCTGAAATATTTAGGTCATTAAGCACTTCATATTGTTCTATTGCTTCCCACAAAAAATAAAGCTAAAAAGCTAAAACTGTGCTCTAGTGTTACATAATACCTGGTTAGCCTGCATTACACATCAGTATATCCAGCGCACGTCTCATCTCTAGCCATTACAAAAAGCTCCTTTAATAAACTTGACAAAAATTAAAACAAAAATTAGTGTGCTCTGTAAATATTGTGTTGTCTGCAGATTAAGTGCCCCCTTTTGCTGCCTGTTTACAGTATCTTCCAGAAACTTTAGGTAAGAAACTAAGAAAGGTAGCATACAATTATTCCTCCAAGGACTTCTCTCAGAATGGAAAATTCCTCTCAAGATTTTCACTTCACAGGAAAAAGTTTCCTGGTAGACAACCTGACCTGCTCTGCCTGACCAAAGGAGAAGTTGAACTCTTCTGCTTTTCGATTGAACTTTGCTCTTGTTGGCTGATGCATCCATTCACTTTGAGTGGCTTTTCAATACTAATTAGTATGCAGAATCATATCACAAAAGGGCTGCTGGGATTTATCTTGCATATGTTTAGGACTATGCCATTGCTTTTAAATGAAAATACTATATTAACATCATATTAAGGCTGGTCTGCTGAAAAATATCAGGAAATGAAAAAAAGTTGTTATAGCAAAGTTAACTAAGTCAAGTTACAGTATAGCAATATTAACTAAGTCATGTTACAGATCAGTATTATTTTCCATTCCTTTTCTGGACAAAAGCTTGAATTATTATTCACATTTTCCCCCCCAAGCATGTAGATGCATCTAAAGATTATTTTCTTTGCAATTGTCAAGTTTCAATGGACTGATAGTTCTGAGTCCTCTATATGAACAAAAAGGAAATTATAAACTTGTGATATTTTGCAACCTCAGCTATAGGACACATTATCATAGTTACTCTGTGCTACCCCTTTATAAGCCACAGCTACTTCCTCATCTGCATCAGGTGAGCTGGACTGGCTGATAAGGTGGATAGGAAATAAATTAAAGTTCCATCCACTCTGCAGCCAGCTACACAGCAGGGGAAATAACTGAGCATCTCAAAACCTGACATCAGACCCTGCCTCTGCCTCAGTTTCCCCAATCACCCTAAGCTGAGGGGCAATCTCACTAGCCTGTTGCATCAATGAAGCATTGTCAGTATTTCATTCCTTTTTCTGAAGGATGCATTTATTGTTCAAACATAAAACCTGTTCAACATCAGGCAAGACAGGCAAATCAAGCCCTGCCACCTGGCCCCTCCTAATGTCACTGCCCCAGAGGACTTCTGCTGCTGCCAACACAGCAGGTATCCCCAGCCAAGTCTTTCACCAAGGCTCCTTCCAGGTCCTCTCTCTGACACCCAGGGTCTCCTGAGGACCCTCCCTAATCCCTGAAGCTCCCCTTCTGACCCAGGCTGCCTTATACATCCCAGCAGGCCTAGCTCTGAATCACAGTTTTCTACCATCCAGCTCCAGTACTTATTCCCTACACCTGGGGATATGGGTTGAGCCTGGCACAGGGTGCAGCTGAGCCCCAATCCCCTCAAAGGACCACCCTGCAACAGGGAGTAGCAGCTATGTAGAGACCATAGATGCAGGAACTAGGGTTGGGGGGGGTACTGCAGCACCCCCTGGCCCCCGGCTGCCAGCCCCACGTCCAGGGTCCCAGCTGCTGCCCCGCGCACCTCGGACCCTGCTGCAGCACTACCCTGCACACCCGGGGCTCTGCTGCCAGATCCTGGCTGCTGGCCCCGCGCCCGGGGCTCTGAGGCCAGCCCCCACATCCATGGATCTGCTGCTGCCCCACACCTGGAGCTTTGCTTCCGACCTCAGCTTGGACAGGGGATGGGGTAAGGGGTCTGGCTTTCAGCACCCCTACTATTAAAAATGTTCCAGTGCCACTGGTAGAGACTACTCTTCCCACCCTCTTTGTTACCCCCAGTACAGGTAGCCTGCACAGATGCATAAGGGGAACTGTGTGCCCTTTTGGAAAGCTACACATTTGCCCATTGTTAGCAGATTAGAGTGGAGGGCCCAAATTCTACTTGCCTCATATCCTCACTCACATGGACTTCAATGTCCTGCATTACTTTTGTGCTGGGAGCGAATTAGGAAGCTACTGCTATGGTCATACACATTATGAATGATGGTGCTAATACTACTGAAATTCTAGAAACAGGAAGCTACTACTATACTAGCCTCCCTCATTTCCCTTCCTTAAAGCAACAAATCTGATTCTGACTGCTGATAATACTACTTTGAAATGTGCTGCAAGGAGCAACAGCCGTGAAGTATTGCTGGAACATAACTGTCCCTCTCTTGTATAAAAAAAACAAAGACCTTTCTTCAGTTTTAGCTGACATGGCTGTTTTTCGTAAAGGTTATAGGACTGCCAATTACAATCCAAAAGAAATCTAAAAATACCTAACTGGTTCTGCACTATCACAAAGCCACCAGTCCTAGCCAGTCTCAGGTTCTTGCGCTGTAGAATTTGCTTCTCTCATTTAGTTGCTATGCAAACTGTATTGTCATAGCTCTTGATCAAAGAATACCCCAACCAACACATGCTGATCAGTTTGAAAGGAGTGAGTGAAATACTGGCCCAACTTGAGTTGATGGCAAAGCTCCCATTGACTTCACTAGGACCAGGATTTTACATAGAAAATCCACATGACAGTATTTGCATGGTAAGAGATGACTAGTGGCACTACCAATAGAAGTTACTGGAGCAAACACAATCTTTGAATCAGATACCAAGGCTGAAGGCAAATTCATTTTGCATGTATGGAGCATGAAGCCTGGGGAAAAGTTGCAAACAGAAGGGTTATCCTTTAAGTATGTAATTCCAAAGAAGTGAAAAAGGAGTGTGTAAAAATGAGACAGATCACAAAATGTAATAAACATGATTTGCTGTTTATTAGAAAATGCACTGTTAGGAGACCAAGTATTGGAACATATTGTGCTAGTTAAAATAAGTTATAAGATTCCAGACAGGAGCATAAAATCAGATTCTGAACCAACTATACATTCAACTTATAATGGCTTAGAAGCCCAGCTCAAATGTTTACGAAATATTTATCTGAACTTTGGTCAGGATCAGTCATGAGAATAGTATCTCCCATAAAACTTTTCAGACTTTGTGGTTCTGCCTTGTTTGGAAATAACAAAAGAGCAAGTTATTTCATTGTCCTTGGTACTTCTGATTCCAGTTACAGACACAACAAGGAACCATACCAGTATGGGAAAATGAAAGCAGTAAACTTTTTCAGAATTCTGAAAAAAGTTTGGTTTGAATTTTGATTTTGTCCAAATTTGATTTTTCCCATCCCTAATGCAAATAGATATTAAAAAAAAAAAAAAAAAAGACTGTTCCAAGTACTGTCCTGGCTGCAAATAAAAAGTCACCATTCACCAGAGGTGCTATTTGAGATGACCACAGTTTCTGCTCAATACTTAGGACAGGAAATATCTGTGGTAACTATGAGATACAGGTTTCAGAGTAGCAGCCGTTTTAGTCTGTATTCGCAAAAAGAAAAGGAGGACTTGTGGCACCTTAGAGACTAACCAATTTATTTGAGCATAAGCTTTCGTGAGCTACAGCTCACTTCATGAAAGCTTATGCTCAAATAAATTGGTTAGTTTCTAAGGTGCCACAAGTACTCCTTTTCTTTATGAGATACAGGTTGGCAAATGGCTTGATAATGATTTCTACCGTACATGTCCCAGCAAATAGCTGGAAAAAACCCCAACACATACCTAAATTCTACAGAAAGCAATTTCAGATTCACAGCATAGAGTGACCCAGTGGCACTAGCAAACAGTACTATCCACTCAGGAATAAATTTACACTAGTCCATAAATAATGGATGCAGACGGATGCATGAGGATGCCTCTGTCCTTGCAAAAGAAGATATAGTGTGCTCAGTGGGGATACCTAGGAAGTGCAAAATGTGACTGCTGTGCCACTACTTTCCAAAAATAGATAAAGGGATGCAGATTTCTAAATATCTTCTGCAAGAAACATGCGGGCAGTAATTCAGATTCATAATTGTCTTTATTGGTTTATTGTGCAGCACCACTAGGGTGAAGATTGTCTCCTGCAGAACAGCTAATAGGCTGAAAATTGATTATAATCCATCCCTGAATCAATAAAGAGCTGCTCAAGAATGAAATCTTGCATAAAAATAGACAGTTAAGAGTGCAACAAAAGAAATACTCTGAGAGAACAACAAAATGAGAGAAAGGGGCTCATCATGTGTAAAGGAATTCAATCCAGGAAACAAAAGGTTACAGGTTCTGCAGATAGGAATGACTTGATTGTCTATTCTACTGTATGGTGTCATGACTGAAGAAGGGGAAATTTACAGAGAGAGTTAAAAGATATGTTCAGAAAATTAAGAAGGTGTTTGCAATGTTCGCCCAAATTGGATAAGAAAATGTGAGAGGCAGGCGTTGAGGTGGGATAAAAGGAATTTGAAGGCTCAGATTTCTGAGTTTTCTAGCAACACAGAGCCTGAGACTGACAAGACAGTTTTTTTAAAAAAAATCAATAGAGGAAGAATATGTTCATCTTTGTGTTTCATTCTACAACAAACAACTTGATTCATAAGCAATTATTTCAGTACACTAAAATGTGAAAGTATGGTGATGATGTGGTCAATGGTGCAATCATCAAACTCAGCTGTCTTTGAAAAATGGGAAGTCTCATTAATGCCACAATGAACTATTTCTGTAGCACAGGTCCTCTTTACTGGCCAGATGTGCTACTTAAGCAAAGCTTGATTTGGGGGGCAGTTGTTGCTCACAGAAAAGTAGGGCTCACTTTTTTGCAGGGTTCCATTTCTGAAATGACTTAGGGTGACCAGCCAGAAAGTGTAAAAAATCAGGAAGAGGGTGGGGGGTAATAGGGGCCTATATAAGAAAAAAAACCCAAAACCGGGTCTGTTCCTATAGAATCGGGACATCTGGTCACCCTAAAATGACTACAACAAATCATTCCCAAGATTGGCAGCCTGCTGCAAGAATGACCTAGGTCAGGGATCTGTATACAATACGACTACATGGCTATGTAAACTGGCAACTTGATAGGCAATTTTTTTTCTTTTTTGTCACCTAAGTGTGTTCCCTCATCTCACTTAATATTTCACAACAACAAATGATGGCATTTTCAAAATCAGTGTTGGCCTAACTCTTCTCCTATTGAAGACAATGTTTGATTTCAATGGGAATAGAGTGAGTCCAAATACTGAGTGTTTTTGAAAATCCCACTGAGTCTCTAGCCCTTAATATTACAAGCAGACTCATCCATAGGAAGGCCATACTGGGTCAGACCAAAGGTCCATCTAGCCCTACTCATCCTGGCTAATAGCCATTGATGGACCTACCCTCCATGAACTTATCTAGGTATTTTTGAACACTGTTATAGTCTTGGCCTTCACAACATCCTCTGGTAAGGAGTTCCACAGGATGATGGTGCATTGTGTGAAAAAATACTTCCTTTTGTTTGTTTTAAACCTGCTGCCTATTAATTTTATTTGGTGACCTATAGTTTGTGTGTTATGAGAAGGAGTAAATAACACTTCCTTATCTACTTTCTCCACACCAGTCATTATTTTATAGACCTCTATCATATCCCCCCTTAGTCACCTCTTTTCAAGCTGAAAAGTCTTATTAATCTCTCCTCATATGGCAGCTGTTCCATACCCGTAATCATTTTTTTTGCCCTTTTCTGAACCTTTTCCAGTTCCAATATATCTTTTTTGAGATGGGGCAACCACATCTGCACGCAGTATTCAAGATGTGGGCATACCATGGATTTATATAGAGGCAACATGATCTTTGCTGTCTTATTATCTATCCCTTTCTTAATGATTCCCAAAATTCTGTTAGCTTTTTTGACTGCTGCTGCACATTGAGTGGATGTTTTCAGAGAACTATCTACAATGACTCCAAGATCTCTTTCTTGAGTGGTAACAGCTAATTTTGACCCCATTTTTTTATATGTATAGTTGAGATTATGTTTTCCAATGTGCTTTACTTTGCATCTGAATGTGAACTAAGGGTAACTGATGCAATTAAGTCTAGCTGAAGCTGCAGAGAGCTTGAAACAATAGCTCTAGCAGAGATAGGGACCGTCCCAATTCATCTCAGTGAGTTGTTAACCAGAAATTCTGATGACAATTTAAATGTCAGAATTGTTGACTATTTCCCTGCATATCTTTTTAGCAGAAACATCGTTAAAATCTCTTGTAACTCACTTAATTCATATGCATAGCCTGCAAGAAGTGAAGGGAGCAAATAAATAACAAGAATTTAAGAATAGGGTGGAAGGGTTCAAAGCCATTAAGATAAGTACATTCTTTACTGAGTAACTAGGTACTGTATTAGTTTTCTCCTCTGTCTCCCCTCATCAGTTTAGCTTAACTTGTAAAGTCATATCAAATCAAGACTGTGTACACTTCCTGCACAGAGACAGTGTCTTGTGCCTAGCTCATTTGTGGCTGCTTAGCAACAAACAGGGAGGGTATTTTGCTTTTCATTAATATTCACATGGGGGTAGTGAGGCAAATAGTTGCTGTCAAGGGACTGGGGGGGGTAGGGAAGGAGGAATCCAAGCACACCTTTTCCCAAAATTTCAGAGGAGAGCAAGAAGATAAGCAGCCGATCATGAGTAGTAAAAAATCTGTTGCTTCCTGGCTACTAAAAAAAAACAAAATTATTTCCCACATCATTCTAGCGTTCAAAAGCTAACCCCACTCTCCATCTTCTATGCAGCCACAAAAGCTTCCAGCCTTATCCCAAAAATGTAGTTACTTTTTTTTCCAATATAAAAAACAAAGGGTGACATGTATGGAGTACCAGAAATTTGGAGTCAGAATATGATCAATTTAACGAATACATAAACAGAAAAGCACAATTCCAGGTTCTTTGCCACTTATCTGAGATCTAATGTGCCTTATTGGACAAGGCACTTTGGGGAGGGGGGGGGGAGGAAACATGTTCCCATGCCCTTAAGTATATACATAGTATTTAGGGAATACCTGTAATGCTCAACTGGGTTTGGCATCCCCTTTTCTTGTCTATTTACAGTGTAGATTAAACACCTGAGAGCATTTTATTTTAATTAAAAAAATGTAACGTTGGTACCACGTTACTTACCCTACTACAATTTCTTTGCAAAAATAAGGATCCCAATCCTGTATTTAAGCAAGTGCTTAAGCCCATTCCTATTCAGCAAAGTACTTAAGCACATGCTTGACTTGAATTCAACAGGCTAGATTTATAAAGGAGACTTGTTCTTAGTGCTGCAATGCCCCCAGCCACTTAGTGAAACCCACAGCTCCTAGTTAGGGCCCAGAATCCCACTAGAACATGTGAGGAGGTGCCTAAAAAAGGATTCATAACATCCAGTACCTACAGCAGGGAGCCACTTAAACTAGCCACAAGAAAATCCTGATGAGAGGGGTGTGGCCTAAACTTTGCCTCCACAGGAAGTTAGGTGCTGAACTCCAGCCCAGAAGAAGATGCCTCCCTCCCCTCGGGATTCACAAAATCATAGAAGATTAGGGTTGGAAGAGACCTCAAGAAGTCATCTAGTCCAACCCACGGCTCAAAGCAGGACCAACCCCAACTAAATCATCCCAGCCAGGGCTTTGTTAAGCCAGGCCTTAAAAACCTCTAAGGATGGAGATTCCACCACCTCCCTAGGTAACGCATTCCAGTGCTTCACCACTCTCCTCGTGAAAAAGTTTTTCCTAATATCCAACCTAGACCTCCCCTAGACCTAGCAACTTGAGACCATTGCTCCTTGTTTTGCCATCTGCCACCGAGAACAGCCGAGCTCCATCCTCTTTGGAACCCCCCTTCAGATAGTTGAAAGCTGCTATCAAATCCCAGCTCACTCGTCTCTTCTGCAGACTAAATGAGCCCAGTTCTCTCAGCCTCTCCCCATAAGTCATGTGCCCCAACCCCCTAATCATTTCCGTTGCCCTCCACTGGACTCTCTCCAATTTGTCCACATCCTTTCTGTAGTGGGGTGAGCAAAAACTGGATGCAATGCTCCAGTTGTGGCCTCACCAGTGCCAAATAGGAGGGGAATAATCACTTCCCTCGCTCTGCTGGCAATGCTCCTACTAATGCAGCCCAATATGTCGTTAGCCTTCTTTGCAACAAGGGCACACTGCTGACTCATATCTAGCTTCTTATCCACTGTAATCCCCAGGTCCTTTTCTGCAGAACTGCCGCTTAGCCAGTCAGTCCCCAGCCTGTAGCAATGCATGGATTCTGCACTTGTCCTTGTTGAACCTCATCAGATTTCTGATGTCAGATTTCCGAGTCACAGCGAGGTAAGTTACTTGCCCAAGATCACACAGCCTTGCTGAGGGAGCTGGGAATTGAACCTATTTCTCCTGAGGCCCAGTCTAGTGCTTTATTCATAAAACCATCCTTTCTCCTGGTTAAAATTACTCAGCTTGTCCTTGTTGAATGTCAGATTTCTTTTGGCCCAATCCTCCAATTTGTCTAGGTCACTCTGGACCCTATCCCTACCCTCCAGCATATCTACCTTTCCCCCCAGTTTAGTGTCATCCGCAAACTTGCTGAGGTGCAATCCATCCCATCATCCAGGTCATTAATGAAGATGCTGAACAAAACCCGCCCAAGGACAGACCCCTGGGGCTGCCAACCAGAGATCGAGCCATTAATCACTACCCGTTGAGCCCATTGATCTAGCCAGCTTTCTATCCACCTTATAGTCCATTTATCCAATCCATACTTTTTTAACTTGCTGGCAAGTATACTGTGGGAGACCATATCAAAAGCTTTGCTAAAGTCAAGATATATCACATCCACCGCTTTCCCCATACCCACAAAGCCAGTTCTCATCATAGAAGGCAATCAGGTTGGTCAGGCATGACTTGCCCTTGGTGAATACATGTTGATTGTTTCCGATCACCTTCCACTCCTCCAAGTACTTCAAAATCGATTCTTTGAGGATCTGCTCCATGATTTTTCCAGGGACTGAGGTAAGGCTGACTGATCTGTAGTTCCCTGGATTCTCCTTCTTCCCTTTTTTTTTTTTTTAAAAGATGGGCACTATATTTGCTTTTTTCCAATCATCCAGGACCTCTCCAGATCGCCAGGAGTTTTAGAAGATAATGGCCAATGGCTCTGCAATCACATCAGCCAACTCCCTCAGCACCCTTGGATGCATTGTACATGTCCAGCTTTTCTAAATAGTCCTTAACCTGTTCTTTCATCACTGAGGGCTGCTCGCCTCCTCCACATACTGTGCTGCCCAGTGTAGCAGTCTGGGAGCTGACCCACAGCTGTGAACCCTCTCCTGGGATCGGTGCCTAAACCAGGTTAGCCCTTTCTCACAAAAAACTGAGGTAGTGATAGTGGTATGAAATAATTATTGGGAGAGAGAATATGACTCTACAGTCTGGTTGTTGGGACACTCAGCTGAGAGGTGGAAGAGGTGAGTTCAAGTTCCTGCTCCACAACAAGCAAAATGAGGATTTGAAACTGCGTCTCCCACATCCTGGGAGAGTGCTCAACCACTGGACTATCAGGTGTGTGTGTGGGCAGGGGCTCCTCCACCTCCATATTGTGCAGGGCCCCACCTGGTAGATGGCTTCTGAGAACGGCTACTGGGTCAGGTGAGATAGCTGGGGAATGCCTTGTTTGAGGATCCAACTGGGGCTTACGTAGCTTTGTGTATGCCCACCAGCTGAAGTTATGGGGACTTTACTAGTAAAATTTTTGGAATCTATAGGGTTAAGTAGCAGGGGCGAGTTGAGGTTCCAAATTTTGGATTTAGGTGCCTAAAATGGCAGTTAGGTGCCTAAATCCCTTTCTGGATGTAGCCCAATGGGAGTTAAGCATGTACTTAAGAGCTCTGTTGAACAGGAATATCTTGCTGAAATGGGGGTCACCACCTCAAGGGGTCAATGCAGAAAGAACAGTGCACTACTCATTCAGGTAATGCTGGAGCAGGATCATATCTTACAAAGTTTTTTTTCCCCACTGGAATTTAGCAAGTATATGCAGTGAATGTCCACAGCGTTCTAGGAATTTTGTGTCTGGATATCATGTTGATCATTCCTTGGGCATCATGGGATTAGAATGGAGAGAATGAATCTATGCTTTCAGGTAACCTGGCATTATAATTGCAGTGCAAAGAAGAGAAACAATTTTTTAAATTAAAAAAAAGTCTGTTCTATCAGTACATTTAATATGATTTATATTCACTATCCATTATAACTAACACATTCTTAGTATATTTATAGGCTAATTCGTTGTATAACAATGCTGAGCATTTATAGGCTCAGTGCTGTCCAAATATTGACTAATTGGTGTTATCAAATATTTCTTAATTAAATGACAAAAACTAACTAATTACATGTACAGTAAATACTTGTTTGGGAAACCTGATATATCAGCACCTGTTCATATTTACCTGTTTCACAGTATACGTCTGGGACCTAGAACTATGAAGCAAGATCAGAGCGGTGCAAAACAAAAGCTTATGATTCATAACAAAAAGTCTTCTCCTACTGGTGTCTCTCATTAGTAAACAATTTGCTGGTTGAATTGTGCTCAGGCAATCATGGCTTTATTATACATGCTCCATTCACCTACAAGTTGATAATTATATTGCAGGGGACAAAGTTCTAAAAAAGTAGTTATGGATGCTCGGATGATTTTTTTAAAACATTCCAATATGGTGTTTCCTTCATTATTTAAAAATAACTTTTTAATTTAAAGATAGAAAAAGTTAGACAAATTTATATTCTGAAAATGCACTGATCTTAGAGCCTCAACCAAAATAAGTCCTTACTTTGAAAAGGGCAATTATACTTAGAAACATGCAGCCACTGTCATTTTGGGGGAAATCTGCTTCATATTGCTTGGTCTACTTATTTGTCCATTTTAAGAATACCATCACCAATGCCCGTACTACTTCCAAGTGTAAGTTTTTTATTATGCACACACAGTATATCAATTTATATTCCTATTCTTTAAACATGTACACACATGCTTAATTTAAGTACCTGAGTACTCATTTACTTCAGTGGGTCTACTTGTGTGCTTAAAATTAATGTCATGCAAAAGTGGCTTGTAGGATATGCTTTATATGGCATTAAATGCAAAAAAGTTATGTTAATTTTGCAACCTCATCTTTGCATTAAGAATTCAATTAAGCAAAGAGGCAGTTTGACCTAATGGATAAAGCACTGGACTGTAACTCAAAGATCTGAGATCTGTTTCCCAGCTCTGCTGTTAGCCTGCTAGCCAATCTTGGGAAAGTCATCCCATCTCTTGGTGCCTCGGTTAATGTACATCTGTAAAATGGGGATAATGATACTGACATCCTCTGTAAAGTATGTTGAGATCTACTGATGAAAAGTGTTATGTAAGCACTGGGTATTATCGTATTGCATACATCTATGTGGGCAGAGTTATAGAGTTGCGCTTTTAACCTGAACTCTGCTATTTCCTGGTTTTTGGAGTACTTAAGTGTGTAGCCTTAACATAGACTTTTTTTCATTTAATTTCTCAAAGGTTGTTTAGAAAAAGAATAAGAAAAATCCTCCAGTTATGTAAGTAACCAGCATCTGTCAGCAAAGGCTGACAGTTGTTTGAAAATGGACCAGATCTCTCTCTCCTTAGGCAAAACCTGTGTAGGAATATGTAACAGCAGTATACTCTTATGAAGTTTTTCTTGTGGTACAGTGGACAGAGTTTGCACCAGCTCAGAATCAGCTGCCAAAAACAGCTGTTTCTGGTAACTGCTTGAGGAAAGGGCTCTCTCCAGCTCTCTTGAGTTTCTCCGACTCCACTGAATCCATGCTGCCAGAGATGCTACCTACCCACTGACCAATCCACCTCAAGTCCCTTCTTTGGGGGTGTGACAATGTACCCCTGTATTCACACCCCACACATTATTGTAATAATCTTTGTGCAAAGTATGTCTTGTGAAGTATTTAAAACTCATAATTTGCAGGTCATGATTGTCCTGGTAAAATATGTGTGGCAACATTGTGAAGTTATAAGATTCCACTTTATGGTGTTATTAACACGTGTTCCAAACAGATGTTGACAAACAGGTCTGTCTCAAACAAAGGAATGTGTGCTCTGCTTAGTTTACATTTAAGTAGGAAACCGTCATCAAGCAGAATGGGACACAAATAAAGCTCAAACAGGTCAGAAAAAAGCAGCAGGGCATATCCTTCTCCATAGACTTTGTCTCTCCTGGTACCCAGCCAGAAATATTTTTCAGGAGGGGGACTGAATCTATGGAAAGGAGATACCAGCCCCCACACCCATTGATTCACTGCACCAGAATAGACAAAGGAAGCAGCTGTTGGACTGGAGAAGGGGTCCTGACGTAAGAAGTTTGATCAATAGCTAAAAGCATGTGGTGAGAAAACTTTGCTTTCAATTTAACATAGTTTGTTCGGTTAAGCACCAGTAGTATTTTAATCTTTATTTTTCTTGTAACCATTTCTGACTTTTGTGGAATGACAAGGTGTGTGTGCATATTATTCCTATTAAAGAAACAACAGATTTAACATAACTTATATTGTCCAGAAGGGGCCTGGGCAGTACAAAACATGCATTTCTGGGGGAAAATAGAAGATTGGGGTATGCTGGGTCACCCTGAAGTATAACGAACGATGGTGAGAGCCAGAGTGTAACTTAAGTGTGGCTTACAGGGTGCAGTTACACACAGATACTCAGGGTGTGGTTTGCATGCTGGAAGACTGTTTGTGAGCAGCCCAGGTGGGAGCTACTTCAGCAAGGCATTGTAAGGCACTCATGGCAAGGCAGGGGTGACATAACTGCTCATTAGTCTGGATTGTACCCTGGTATGTCACAGGGGGCGGTTTCCTTTTACAGAGAGGAACAAGTTATTAAGATCCTTAGCTTTAGAATAGTGACTGCAATATTTTAATTACCTTTATCACCATACTTAATGTACTATTTCAGTATCTTGTGCTGCCCCCGTGCTTGTGGTCTAGCATGGTTCTCCTCCTTCCCTCACTGGACGAATGTGTGTGTGCAGTGCAAATGGAACTAGCGTCTACATAATTGCTGGACTCTTTTTGAAGGCAAAGGTCCCCACTGTCAAGCAATAGAACCATCCCCTTCAGTGACCTGAGGTCTAGCTATACTGCTAACTGCTATTTGCTCATTCTGGCAGCTACAGAAAAAAAATAATTGTGGGGATAATACAAACATCAGCTTCATTAATGGGACCTCACCTCTGGAAACCTGCTCTCAGACAAACTACAGCCCTGACTAGAGTCAGTGAGGCTCCTCATAGGCTTAAGAATGTGCACCTGATTGCGAATTATGAGAAAACTTACCTGCATTCCTATATATAATATATATGAAAATAGGGCTTTTGAGTATAGAAATTTCAAAAAATCATTGCTGAGATTTTCCAAGCTGCCCGAAGATTCAGATGCCCAATTCCTATTTAAATGAATGGGTAGTGTAATTCCACCCAAATAGGGCAGGTTGGAAAATCTCAGCCTGTGTGTACAATGTTCTTTGCTGTTCGGAAAGAAACCCTCCCACTTGACTTATGTACAAGAGACAACTCCATACGACTTAGGTAACCAATCCCACATAGCAAAACATGCTGGCAGATCACATGTACCAGGCTATTTTTCGTAGCAGTTACATAGCACCCAAAATGTCCTAGGATCTTCACAGAACACAGAAAAAGACTCTTCTGTGGCTCCATTACAGTGTAAGGCCCCAATCTTGCCATGAACTGTGTGTGGTCAGACATGGGCTGACCCTAGTAGTTTATAACTGTGCCAAGTTCTATTTACAGTCTTTTTAATGTCTATGAAATAAATTTTTATTTTTAAAAAGAAAAAACCCTACACTTCTTTTTCGGTGCTTAGCTGATAGCGTGAGTTAGTTTGCAATAGGACCACCTAAAATAAATTGTAAGGGTTTACAGAAGTCTTCATAAAAAATATAAGTAAGTTTGTGTCTTGGAAAATAATTTTTTTTAAACATATTAGTGCTTCAGTTGGGAAATTGAACAGATCACCTAGTAAAGCATTCATTGAACTAGTTTATGAGTATTTAGGCATTTTTGCTAATATAAAATGATTTTTGCAGTGGATGCATAAACCTTAATTGAAAAACCTGGCAGAGACCTCAAACAATCATATGGTTCAGACTTCACAAAGAATTTGGCAGCCTTTCAATGAATTCTGCTTCCTTGCATGGGACGGGGTGATATATTTATCAAGCACGGCACATGCATTTGCATCAGTGCCCATAAAAATTGATCTTCTCAATTTGTTTCTGTTTCTATGAGGCTTCAGTGCATGCAGAAATAAAAGTTGAGGGGATAATCTAACCTTTCACTGTTACGTCTCAGAAATGAAAAAAATACAAACAAGGTGATTCTACTATGAAATGAAACCAAAAAAAGCGGGAATATAAATCACAATACTTATTAACTGTACAGCTAAAGTTACCAATTACTTTTTAAAATAATTTAAATTCCATGGCTGAGAGAATATAATTCAATAGAGACAACTGCTCACATATCCTTGTTTACTTTCTACTATGGGGCCCAATCAATCACTACTATTACACTGAGGATGAATTCTGCCCATATCCTCTACGAAAATAGTGAGGGAAATATTTGACATTTTTCACTGCTTGTTTACCATTGCTCCAAATACAAGAGATTAGCAATGTCTAAATATCATACTCACTTTGATACTCAAAGTCAGGTGAGCTTGATCTATGGTTACTGAATATCTGCAATAGACAAGAGTGTGAGATGTCTCATATACCTCATAAATGCTCATTAGTTTTACTCTGGATGCCAGCTCAGAATCTTTTGATACTTTTTCCATTTATGTGTGGGGAGAGAGGGATGCTTAACTACATCTATTACTTTTAATATTACATGAAGCTCTAAGTGTTAAACATGTCAAAAATGCACGGTGAGGTGAAAGAATTCTGGATTCTGAACCTCTACCAGCATGTTCTTCACAATTGAAGATAGGCAACACAGAACCACTTAGCAAATGGTGGGGGTTACATTAACGGGGAGTTCAGATAAAAATGTATCCTAAATCTGAACTGCAGCAAAGTACATTTTACAAATAGTAGTGCATGCATCTGTACCTTTATTTATGCCCAGTCTTTACAAGGCCAAAGAAATTGCACTGATGCTACAAAACCAAGAAAAGCAGGTAATCAATCCTACACAGCAAACCATGTGGATAGCTCACATATACCAGGTTAGTAGTAAGAATTACATAGCACCCAGAACATACTAGGTACTTTGCAGAACATAGAAAAAAAGACACTGTTCCTTGGCCCCATTGAGCTTACAATCTTAAACCCTGATCCCGCAATGAACTTTGGTCAGAATTTGGCCCACAACCACTGAGCATTGCAATCCACTTGAATTCAGTGGCTACAATCCCTTAAGTGTTCGAGGCCCACATGCAGGCCTCCAGGTGTATGCTAGAAGAGCCCCTTGCAATAGGGCCACTGACAATAGTAAATCCTATGTTCCTGTGACACACCAGGGTGCAATCCAGACTAATGAGTAGCTGTGTCACCTGTGCCCTTTAACCTGGGGTGCCCTTTCCAACGCTTTGCTGCTGTAGGCTCCAGTCTGGATTGCTCACTAACAGCCTGCAGCATGCAACTCATTCCCAGCTATGTCTGTGTGTACACTACAGCCAGCCAACCACACCTTGGCTCTTATCAGCCTTGGTTATGCTGCAGGGTGACCCCAACAGACCTCCAGTCCTAGATTTCCCCCAGAAATGTATATCTTGCCCTTTCCCAAACAATACAAGTCTGTCATTTCTTGACTAGAAATATACACATCTTGTTACCCCAAATGCAGTTTCCCAAACACTTCAATTTAATCACACTGGATTAGATAATACAATGAACCAAAGTTTATTAACTACAAAGAGAGATTTTAAGCAAGTAAAAGTAATGCATAAAAGTCAGAAATAGTTACAAGAAAAAGATAAAACACTTACTGGTGCCTTACAAACTATGATAAATTGAAAACAAAGTTTTCTCACCACATGCTTTCAACAGTCTTACTGACCAAACTTCTTTAGTCAGGACCCCTTCTCCAGTTAACGGCTGCTTCCTTTGTCTGTTCTGGTGCAGAGAATGGATGAGCAGGGAGGCAGAGAGAGGGGGTTTTGAGATGTTTGTCCTTCCTTTTTATAGTATCAGTCTCCATCTTAAAAACATTGCCAGCTGAGATTCAGGAGAGAAAAAGTCTATGGAGAAGGATAGACTGCTGCTTTTCCTCACCTGTTTGAGGTTTCTTTGTCTACCCTTCCTGCTTGATGATTGTTTCATAATTTGCTTGATGACAAATGCAAATTAAGCAGAGCACACATTCCTTTGTCTGAGACAGACCTGTTTGCCAACTTCTGTTGTGGTTTGAAACGTGTTAACAACATAATATTGGGAAATTTTCACATATATATAACTTCACATACAATGTTGCCACACATTTTATCAGCACAATATTGACCAGCAACATATGTTTTCTCATGGTACTTAACAATTGTTTTAGAATATGGACACAGGGGTATATTCTGTTACAGTTCCCTTTAGATGTTTAAAGCCCTGATGATTTGTGCAGGCCTTTCCTTTAAAAAAATAGATAATCTAGTTAGGGGCAAAAATGATACCAGGTGACCTATGGCTTGTCTACATATAGAAGTTGCACCAATTTAACTAAAGGTGTGATGTTAGATAGCTAGCTCATTGTGATGTGTGTGTGGACACTCATCAGTTTAGCTAATGAGTGAAAACTAAACAAATATAAGCCAGGATTTAAATCTATGTAAGAGTTTCCATACACAAAAATTGCACTGGGTTAACACCAGACATTTAGATAAACTGACAAAGCTGTGTGTATAGAATAGGCCTATGTGCCCAATCACATAGTAAATAATGAATAATTGTAGTGCAAAATTTGCAGATAGTCCTTAGGCTGCAATTTATTCACACAAATGATTTGATAAAGTTAAACATTGAACCTATCTGTGAAAAAGATCAGATTGCAAGCAGAAAAAATAATTGATTGCAAGTAGTCAAATAATTCACCAGCTTCCATGGATGATCTAAATTCAAGATATGCTAGGATGAGAGGGAGAGCAGAGCAGTACCTGATGAGGGGATATTCAAAATAGAATACAAAATGAGCATGAATCACACATGCCAAACCCATGAAAAAAAAATGAAAAAAAGTGCAGAAATTGGGCTTGTTTTTGGCTTAATTGGCTTGTGAGTTGCTTGTTGGCTAGTTTTTGGCTTGTAGCTTGTTGCTTTTTTTTTTTTTTTTTTTTGATCGGCTCCTGGCAAGCAGGGGCAGGAAGAGAGTCAGGGGTGCACAGTGGGCCCACCATAGTTCCAGACTGCATGCCGACGGGACCTATGGGTTTCGTAGTGATTGGCTTGTTTTAAAATAGAATTAGCTTGATTTTTGACTTATTGTGAAAGTCTGGGTGCTTACTTACCATGTGAAAGTTGGCAACTATGGTATGAATGTGGTAAATCAAACCTGAAGCCAGTTTTTCTATTGCCTTTCACATTTATATGCTCATTCATCAAGGCACATTATCTGGTGTGTAACTTTAAGCAGGCGAGTAGCACGTTTGAAGTCAATGCAACTATCCAATGTCTGAAATGGAAATGCTCCAGGGAGTACATCTACTTTGCACAGACAAAGTAGACTACATATGGTGCATGGCAATGGAGAACTAGGCTCTTTGTAACAACTATACCATCCCTACCGGCAAAATTAAGTTTGCATATCTGGAAAGCCAATGGCTATATAATTTATTTTCATAGATAGCATGATACAATATATTGAGAAATTGGAAAGTACTGTGGAGATGCAAAAAAGTGAACATGTCCATAAAAGTGGAAATGACAGGTTGTATGTGCAAAATGCCAGCACACTAGAGACTGATGAATACTGAGCTCCGAAGTCTGAAACAATTTTACAAAGGTCTCACCTTGAGTCCTAGTGATGAATCATGCTGAGCTTTTTGTTTGTATGTGTGTTCTCAATCTTGTAATGCTTCTGTGTTGTTTCAACAAAGATCCAGCCACAGATATGAAGGAGAGACTGGGCTGTGAATTGTGTCAGGTTTCAGTCTCCTGATTATGCAGTCAGCCATCATGCTGAATCCTGAGGCAGAGAAGGCTTATTACTACATCCTGGGTGTCAGAGAACAGGAAAGTTAGAGCCCTGATTCTTGCCTTAGAAGCAGGCTCAAAGGAGAAGCATCTCATTTCCTCAGTAAGGCTAATTTAATTTGTAGTTTTCTGTCAGTCTTTCCAGATACAAGACATATTCCAGGTTAGTAAGTATTAGCAGAAGCAGTAGCAGTTACACAGCATCTAAAGCAAGTTGAGCACTTTATAGAACAGAGAAAAGACACTACTCTCTGTCCCAGAGAGCCTACAATTTAAGGCCCCAATACTGCAATGAGCAATTACATCTGTACAAAACTTCTCTGAAGTCATTGGTGCTTTATGTGAATGTGGGGTTCCAGCCACTCGGAGGTCATTGCAGAATCAAGGCCTAAGTTTGGACCTTTGATATTACTGAGATATGAAGTTGCCGACCCTCCCAGTTTTGCTAGGAGTCTCCCGGAACTGGACTTTTTCTCCCGGAGGCTACTGAAGCCAAAACAGAGATTTTAGGCTGCAAAATGTTCGGCGGCACAGGGGGCTCCCTACCTGACCCGGCCTCACACCGCTCCCAGAAGCGGCCGGCACATCCCTGCAGACCCTGAGGAGAGGCAGCCGGGGGGTCTCCGCGCGCCGTCCCTTCCCCAAACGCCAACTCCGCAGCTCCCATTGGCCAGGAACTGCGGCCAGCTGCTTCTGTGAGCGGCTCAGGGCCAGGGCAGTTAGGGAGCCTGCCTTAGCCCTGCTGCACCACTGTCCAGGAGTTGCCTGAGGTAAGCACTGCCCAGCTGGAGTCAGCACTTGAACCCCCTCCCACACCCCAACCCCTTAGCCTCCTCCCAGAGCCAGTACCCCAAACCCCCTTCCTCACTCCAACCCCCTGACCCAATCCTGAGCCCCCTCCCAGAGCAAGCATCCCAAACCCCCTTCCTCACCCCAACCCCGTCCCAATCCTGAGCCCCCTCCCAGAGCAAGCAACCCATACCTCCTCCCACACCCAACCCCACTGCCTCATCCTGGAGCCCCTCCTGCACCCAATCCCCTGCCCCAGCCCTGAGCCCCTTCCTGCATACAAATTCTCTCCCAGAGCCCAAACCCCCTCCTGCACCCCAACCCCCCTGCCTCAGCCTGGAGACCCCTTCTGCACCCAAACTCCCTCCCAGAGCTCACACACCTCACCCTCTCCTGCACTCCAATCCCCTGCCCCAGCCCTAAGCCACCTCCTGCACCCCAACCCCCTGCCCCATGCTCAACCCAGAGCTCCCTCCCACACTCCTAACGACTCGGCCCCAGCCCAGAGCCTGCATTGCCGCCTGCAGCCCAACCCCCTGCCCCAGCCTGGTGAAAGTGAGTGACAGTGGGGGGAGAGCAAGCAATGGAGGGAGGGGGATAGAGTGAGTGGGGCGGGCCTCAGAGAAGGGGTGGGGCAAGGGTGTTTGAATTTGTGTGATTAGACAGTTGGCAACCCTACTGAGATGGAACATAAGAGATGACATTTAGACACATAACAATGGAGCTGGAAAGAACAAAAGAAGAACACTTGGAGAAGAGAGGCAGGAGATGAGGAAGATGGAGGTTAAGAGCTAGAAGAATGTTGCAGAAAGCATAGTGGGGGTTGGAAGACAGGAGAGAAAGAAGAGAAGGTGAGAATGCAAGCAATTTAGAGGTAGCTTTGGCAACATGAAAACAAACATAACAATTAAATTTGGTACCTTATGTCACAGGTAAAAACAAAAAACAAATTCAGAGTTGTCACATGGCTCCTGGGGCTGTAAAAGATCGCAGGGGAATTCATGATGACAGCTGCTGGCTCAGGCAGCTATGTGAAGTGGTGATAGAGAAAGTTACTGCTAGATTCCATTCCCATCCTGCTGCTGTTGCATTGGACACTAGCAGAGGGAAGACCCAAGAGCAATCCCAGCAGGCTGCTGGTCCTAACTTTCCATTAATTTCTATGGCTTGCTAGTAGATACTGCTGAGGAGAAACAGGTGAATCCACCACATATTTCTTTCACCATAGAAGCATACAACACAGGGCCTGAAAAGATCTCTGAAATCATCATTCCCTCTAACATCTTCTCTGTTGTGGTTGTTGGAGGTTCTTCTGCTACTGTTGTAATACCTTGTTAACATTTCATCTTTTTTAAATCATTCCTATTTTAAATTTTTAAATAGCTAAAAGGTGTATGGTCATAGGCATAATGCAATGAAAAGGCACAACAATGATCAGAAGGAAAGCTTCTGAGGAAGCACAAAGGGAGGGTCCCCCCCCTTGAAACTGTGAAATTGACTTACTGATTTAATTCATAAAGTACCAACATTTTCAAAATGCAACTCACACGGATAATGGAATCAAAAAGATTTTAAAGCAGACTTAAAAAAAGAGAAGTAGGATATGAGTTGCTTCTAGTGTTATGATAGTGTATTTTTATATGCAATTTGCTAGTATATTTTTAAGGACAGATTTGATCAAATGAACAGAATAAGGGAAAATATAGGAAAGAATAAAAAAAGAAATGGAAAAAGACATTTTCTCTCTCTTAAAAGGTCACAAATGTATTTTGTTACACTGTTATACAGAAGCAATTCTGTCAGCAAATAATAGGTTCTCCACGTCAACTCCTTAATAAATTGAACTAAAGTTTTTTCTGTTCTATTCTATAGAGGTTCTTAGACCAAGCTCATCATCGTACTATATGAGCATCTTCCAGCAGTGCATTAAGCAACATCACTGCACATTTGTCACGTTTGTTCCCTCATCCTCTCCCCAGGAAGAGAAGTATGTGCAGTGCAGTGTCTTGTTTCGGTGGGGTTTAGGTTTTAATGATAGAAACACCCTCCTATGTATTTATGCTCGAGAAAAGCATGGTCAAGGAAATGAGCCTTACACTTGTAGTAAGGTTTGTGATGGTCCTTACTTCCTGCGGGAGTTCAATCTACCATCTCAGACTCGCCCTGAGAAAGTTCCATCTGCTGCACAGACATGCTTTACCCTTAATATAGTGAGTTCCATTGTGCCAGAGGAGGGTAATTGTTGACGGTCTTCATCCCAGAACTTTAGGTGGTCTGTTAGATATCCTGGGTCCAGCCCATAAAGTACCTTGAGGATAAGGACCAAGACCTTGAACTTGACTCAATATTTTATAGGATGTAGGGAGCAGAGAACAGGTATGATGTGTTCATGGTAGTCTGTGTTGCTGAGGAGATTGTGTACTAGTTAGTTTCTTAAGTGTTCAAGGCTTCATGGCCAGGTATATCACATTGATGTAGTCCATCTGAGAAGTAACAAAGGTGTGAATAACTGAGGCCAGGTGATCATCCACCAGGATCGAATGGAGTCACCTATCCAACCAGACGTGATAGAAAGCATTACTTAAGCATGCTGCTATGTGAGAACTTAGCATCAGTGAGAATCCCACAAGTACTCTTAAACTGTGGACCAACCTGACTAATTGAGAGTTTTAACCTTCAACCACAGGAGACTGCACCACAACTGCAATCTTTTCAAAATGCTTTCCTCTGCCCACCAACATCACCTCTGTCTTCCTGGGATTCAGCTTGAGCCAGCTGTTCTACATCCATGAGCTAATCTCATCCATGCACTGGTCAACTTCAGTAGTGGCAGTGTGATCACATGTGGTGAAGGAAACATAGAAAATAGGTAGAAAATAGTTATTTATATGAAGTCCATTCATAGAAAGGATGGGTGAAGAGTTTTACTGGTAATAAGACCCCGTCCTATTCTAACCTACCAAATTGAATTAGATACATGTGAATTTGGGTTCAGTCCCCAGACATTGCATCACGATGTTGGTATTGACCCATTGCAATGCTGCCTAAGAGCAGCTCTAAAACCACATATTTGTAATTCAGAAATTCAGATGTGTCAAATATTGTATTTAGAAGCAAAATCCAATGGTTTCTAGATTTGCCCATCCTAATTCATGTGATAAATGACACATACAATGATGTCTAGGGATTTTACTATAGTTTAAATGGTAGAGAGAGGCTTGTATTTATGAAGCAAAAGATCCTGAATTCTCTTCCCCATATCTTGTGTGGAGTATAGCTAAAGACTGGGCTTTGAATGTATTCTGCCACAGTTTCATTACAATGCCATATGTGATGCACTAAGGAAAGGGAGTATCTCCCATTATGAATGATGTGGTAATCAAAAATCAATATAAAATGAAAAATGCTAAATGAAAACAAAATTATATGCTATTTCCTTCACTGCCTGTCTTTCTGTCATTTTATTCTGTAGCACCACCCTCAGTTTAGCCTAGACTCATGAACAAATCCCAAACCATTTTAACCCTAAAATTGGGTAAAACCATAACTCAAAGCCTAATCTTAGGCTAGATCTAATCCTAAACTAGGCCTAAGCAATAGCCTGTACCCTAGCACTAGCATTCACATTAGTCTTCCTTCTGTCAAACCATCCCAAGCATAAAACTTTTAAATTTATCTCAGGTCAAAACTTTTAAAATTTAGCCTGGGCCCAACCCCTAATTTACAAGCTAACTGTAATTTAGGGCCTCTAAATGTAGCTGGGGCTCATGGATAAACCAAGCATTTTTTTTTTTTTTTTTTTTAAAGGATCAAAGGTAGGAAGTACAAAATTATGGTGGGAAAGAGCTGACAGCCACAGGAGTTTACCCGGAAAAGGTGGGAGAGATCATTGGGAGCTAAAGAAAGGCTTCAGCACTGAACCAGAGCAAGTGGACAAACTAAAATTACAGAGATGCCAAGGGTTGGCTGTCCTCAAGAGTGATATTTACAGCCCCAAAAAGAGTGAGATTCAAAGCTAGAAAGAGATTTCCTGGGGCAAGTGTGAAGTCATTACTTAGGATGGGGACTCTCATTTTTGGTCCTTGGTGACATCCAATAGTTCAGATTTTTAATCCAACCAGCATTTAAATGGTTTTAAAATGTGCACTGCTTAATACTGCTTATGAAACACTGGAATGTTTTAATTCATACTAAAGTCTAAGACATATGAGAATTCTATATGCAGTGTAAACCAGTGGATTTTAATAAAAACAATTATTTGCTGGTTGGAACAAAAACCTGGATGGTTGGAGATCCCTGAGGACCAGAGTTAATAACCCCTGTCTTAATCTGTCCACTGACTGTGTGCCTAAGAGAAATATTCAAAAATAAACTTTTGTTTAATACAATCTTATGTTTATTTTGCATATCACCTAGTCATAGTGATCATCCTTTTGGAAAACACTTTACAGTGCAAATATTATTTGGTTTGTATATTACTGCTCAGATTACATTTACAGCAAACTAAAATAAAGTCATCAGATTCCAGAATAAATGCAAAAGGATTTAAAATTAAATAATTAAAATAAAACAACCAAACAATACATTACATGAATGTAAAAATAAAGTAAATAAATTGAATTTAATTTGAAGCTAACAAACCCTAGATAAAGAATTCAGATTCCACATTTCTTTTAATATCTAATTTGGTTTCACATTGTATTCATGTGTTTTGTTATATTGCCATGTGGTCCCCTTTGCTGTTTTTATAACTGCTTTTGGTGGCTCAACTTGAAACATGGCTCAGGATTTCCCAGCTTCAGTTGGGTAATAGAGGAGAGTGTCCCATCCAGACTAAGGTTTGATCTCAATGGTGTCTTATTCTGTCAGACAAGAATGAACACTTTCTCTTCTCCTGTATTTGAATGGGGTAAAACTAAGAGAAGCCTGGTAACCCTGGACAGCAAATGGGAACTTCAGAAGACTACTGGGGCTTTTGATATTGCTAAGATATTCCCAAACAGCATCTATCCTGTACTGCACAGTAGTGCTATCTGTATCAGTCTGTAGTATCGCCTCATTCCATACACACTGAGGGACATCTGATTTCTGCATCAACTGGTAATCAAACTCCTCTTGCAGCTTCCCTATCTCAGGTGGAAAGAGATTGAACATGTGTTGGTATCTGCCAACAAAGTGCTCAACCTGTTCAAAAGTGCAGTTTTCCCCAAATATCAAAGTTTACAAATGCTGCCATCATTAACATTTCATCATTCAAAGGTAGTTTCTCACAAGCATACTTGGGTACACAAATTTTTAGAACTTCCCTTTTGCAAGAGGTCTAATATCCCCTTGCTCTTCCAACCTGTTTTGTGACCAAACCTAAAAAACACTGTTTGTTGTCTTTCAGCCCGAGTAAAAGATATTTTAAATCTTTATATATTTACTGAAAATGAGTGGGATGAGTTTAGGAATGTGTGTGCAAGTGAGATAGGTTGCTAATGAGTGAGACTCGATATGTCTGCAAATATCATGGAATCTATGGAAACTGAGGCCACGTCTACACTACCCACCGGATTGGTGGGTAGTGACTGATCTATTGGGGACCAATTTATCGCATCTAGTGTAGACATGATAAATTGATCCCCGATTGTTCTTCGACTCCGGAACTCCACCAGGGCAAGAGGCGGAAGCGGAGTCGACAGGGGAGCAGCGGCCATCGATCCCGTGCCGCGAGGACGCGAAGTAAGTGATTCTAAGTTGATCTAAGGTAAGTTGACTTCAGCTATGCTATTCTTGTAGCTGAAGTTGCGTATCTTAGATTGATTCTCATCCCTCCCCCCCCGTAGACCAGGCCTGAGACAGACACCATATACATTATTCAGCTTTGTGCACTTCCTTAGTGACTCATGATATACTCACTTATTTCTGTGTACTGCACATAAACCCTAGTTAGAAGTCAAGTGGTCAGCTTTTTATGTACGAAAGATGTTCCTCTAAAATGATGTAATCTGCTTGGCTGCTCCTGGCAGCTCCTGTGTCCTTGTTCAGCTGGCTACTCTAAACTCTCACATTAGCTCAAGTCAGATCTATTCCAAGATGTTGCTACTTGCTGAATCACATTTGTGTCTCAGAAGTATTTAAAAAAGATAAAGAACATTACTTTGATGCTTTTCTGTTCTATTCTGCTATAATTCACTTTACTATTATAAATGGCAGCTTTCTGGGGGGAGCACTGGCAAATCATTCTGACGTTTTAATTTCACCATGAGTTATTATACTACACTATGAACACATCCTCCATCTGTGCTTTTCTGTATTAAATATACCCAGCTTCACAGAGATGTCATGTAAAGCTGCCTTAAAAAATGAATATTTCTTCCATTTACTGCTGCTTAGGCTGGGTTGTCTTACTTGTCTTGGCAATTCATTTTGCCGCTTTCTTCCTCACCTTCTTTTTGATTTATGTAAATTCATCCAATAGGTTCTGCTCTTGGTCAACTTTGGCAGATTTTCTTATGGTCAGCAGTGGCTACTATTAATATTTGAGGTTGCTTTTCTCCTTAAATGAACCTGCAGGCCTCTATCTGATATAGAATTACAGAATATCAGGGTTGGAAGGGACCTCAGGAGGTCATCTAGTCCACCCCCCTGCTCAAAGCAGGACCAATCCCCAACTAAATCATCCCAGCCAGGGTTTTGTCAAGCCTGACCTTGAAAACCTCTAAGAAAATTCCACCACCTCCCTACGTGACCCATTCCAGTGCTTTACCACCCTCCTAGTGAAAATGTTTTTCCTAACATCCATCCTAAATCTCCCCCACTGCAACTTGAGACCATTACTCCTTCTTCTGTCATCTGGTACCACTGAGAACAGTCTAGATCCATTCTCTTTGGAACTCCCCTTCAGGTAGTTGAAAGCAGCTATCAAATCCCCCCTCATTCTTCTCTTCTGCAGACTAAACTATTCCAGTTCCCTCAGCCTCTCCTCATAAGTCATGTGCTCCAGCCCCCTAATCATTTTTGTTGCCCTCCGTTGGACTTTCCAATTTTTCCATATCCTTCTTGTAGTGTGGGGCCCAAAACTGGACACATTACTCCAGATGAGGCCTCACCAATGTCGAATAGAGGGGAATGATCACATCCCTCCATCTGCTGGCAATGCCCCTACTTATACAGCCCAAAAGGTCGTTAGCCTTCTTGGCAAGAAGGGCACACTGTTGACTCATATCCAGCTTCTCGTCCACTGTAACCCCTAGGTTCTTTTCTGCACAACTGCTGCCTAGCTTTCAGTCCCTAGTCTGTGGCAGTGCATGGGATTCTTCCATCCTAAGAGCAGGACTCTGCACTTGTCCTTGTTGAACCTCATCAGATTTCTTTTGGCCCAATCCTCTAATTTGCGTAGGTCCCTCTGTATCCTATCCCTACCCTCCAGCATATCTACCACTCCTCCCAGTTTAGTGTCATCTTCAAACTTGCTGAGGGTGCAATCCACGCCATCCTCCAGTTCATTAATGAAGATACTGAACAAAACCGGCCCCAGGACCGACCCTTGGGGCACTCCGCTTGACACTGGCTGCCAACTAGACATGGAGCCATTGATCACTACCCGTTGAACCTTATGATCTAGCCAGCTTTCTATCCACCTATATAGGGGAACTAGACAAGATGGATCATTTGGTTTGTATGGCTTGTTGCCTGAGCACCATCTGCTGATACCCCAGATGATGATACTTCTGTTACTGCCAAGTTAAAATGCAGCTGTGTGAATAACTGAGGTTCAATTTTTTTCAGAATTTTTGGTGAATTGGAAGTTTTGTTTTGGAAAACAAAGGGCTAGATTCACAAAAGAGTAGGAGGAAGTGGAGGAGGAGAAGTTGGTTGTGCCTTATAACCTTTAGCCCAGAGATTAGAGCACTCAGCTGGAAAGGGGGAGACCTGGGTTTCAGTCCCTCTCCAGAGCAGGGATTAAAACCTGAGTCTACCACATCCCAGTGAACATCTAATCATTGGACTAAAGGTTATAAGGGGAGGAGATCACCACCAACTTTGTGAATCTAGCCCTCCCACCAAAAAAAGTTTTGGACAAAACTATTCAGTGAATTTGTGTTGAATACGTGAATAGTTTTGGGTCTATCAAAACTGCATTTTTTGGCAAATAAAATATTTGTATAAAAAGTTTTGTCCAACTCTAGTCTATTCACACACTTGGTACATTAGAAAAGGACACATTTTGGATTGTTAGATCAGGGTCACTGGGATAATATTTAGGGCCTGAGTATTATTTTTTTTCTTTTACACTTTTAGTTTGCAGTTTTTCTTCCTCTGCTATGCCTTTTGAGTAAGGTGACCAAAATTGTATCAAAGGTAAATATGTACCATCAGTTTATGTAATGGCAGACTATTTTGTATAATATTTTCTCAATACATTAATTTCCTCCTATTTATGTGTGTGTGCTCAAAAGAACCTCTCTTTTAACACTAAAGAAACGTTAGTAGAATAAGGAAGTTCCACTACAGGAATTTCCAGGAACACAAGGAAACCCAAAAGCTACTGCTTCCTCCTGCTTTACTGCAGAGGTTATGCCTAGAATCTTATTCAGACCCGTGCCTGCCTACCTATCTGTTAAAGTTTTGAAGAAACAGGGCCCAGGTTATCACAACTCCCTTCTCAAATATCAACTAGCCAAAAAGGAGAGTTTTTGTCCATGGGCTCCTCCCTCCCCACATCCCTACTATATTGCAACAGAGAACCTACAAAGCCATTCCCCGTTGCTGCCAGGTCACAGGTCCTTGCAAGTGATTGCTTGAGAAACCTGAAGACTTGATCCTGGTAAAACCAACAAGTTTTATTATTTTGCCTTTTTTGTGAGTGGCAGAGAAAGTCCAAGGTGATGTGGCTACCCCATCACAGAAAATGAGTCAATGTGGCTTCTGCCAACCTTCCTTAACTAAACCAACCCAGATCTTCAGATGTACTGTAAAAGATAAGTCAGAATATTTTCATCCATCCAGAGAGCAAGCTCCAAACTCAGATGGAAATTTTGCTAGTGGGGGAAAAAAAAAGTTATGTGGAAAATCACATGCCCAACAGAAGCTCTCCAGCCTTGAAAGTAGACACACTGAGTGTTCTTAATTTACTTTTGACTAGGTGTATTAGGATTAGAGCACCAGCAGGAGTAGAATTACAGCAGTGCAATCAAGTTCTCTTATTACTTCAAGACATTTTATTTCCAAGTTCTTACATTTAAATTAAATTTCCTAACAAGCATTTAAGTAGCTGAGTTAGGCTGTGAAAGATTTCTGGAGCAGCAGTTGCAAAATATGAATTGAGTCCAATCTCGTGGCCATGGAATTACAGAATCCCTGGGGCCTTTGATGGTAAGATAAGCAGCATTGACTTTGGAAACTGTGATGGAGCAGACAGAATAAGGGACCGAACAAGTCTACTGAACTGAGAAGGGCAGGGGAAAATAATCCCAAATACATTTTCAGATCAAGAAGTGGGGTGGGGGTGGGGCGGGGGGGGGGGGGGATGAAATTGGCAGCAGTATAAATCTTATGTCCTCCCATTAGTGACCAGAAGTCATTGTTCTGAGGTCTAGTCATTGTTCTGAGGTCACCACTGCTGATTTCCTCCATTCTTCCTCTCTGCCCCGGCACAGACCATGTAAACAAAGCCAAAAAGAGGAAAGCCAGGAGTGCTGCCACTGTGCAAAGTAAATGAAGTCAAGAGGATATTGACATGATAACTAATTTATTTAAAACACTGAATTCTGAATGGTAATGAAACTTCTTCTGTCCCCATCCATTAGTTACATATTGCCCAAGGCAGCAAACATGCTGTTAGCCTGCTCCTCATTTTACCTTGCCCAATTTAGCTTTGGTTTTGCTGTCTTCTGTGTTTGAATTGTGACTAAACAAGTTAAAATGTGTTGCTCTGCGGCAATCAGGAAGCTGGCATCTCACCATGTGCCAGATGCTAATTTGTTTAGTTGTTAGTTGGGTTACAGCTCTGTGTGTGGAGGCTGCAGAAGTCCAGCCTCTCTGTCTCCCTGCCCCCCTCCTCCATATTTCAGCTCTCTCATATAGCCTTTGGCACTATGTAAAAGAACAGCCTATGGAGAGGCTGCCATCTAGAACATCTAAATTCTCATCAGTGGCTGGTCTTCTTGGCTGCACTGGAATTTCTTTTAATGGAGACATGGTGTGTGAACTGATTTGAATTTAATTCAAACGGGAGGTTCCCCTTGTTCATCACTAGGTCAGTAGGTTTTATAACTCACCATCGTAAGCATGTTGAAACCAACTGTCTGAAACCAAACAGAAAACAAACAAATAGAAGAAAAGAAAAATCTCTCACAAGCGCCCTCTCATTGCCTGCACACAAACTCATACAGAATCTGGTTACGTAAGCAATTCTCAGGTTTTAGCAATATATTTTTAGAAGAAAATGAAGGCAACTAAATTCTGAGACAGTTTTTGTATTACAAAACAGCTAGAACCCTCAGCTGTGATTGGTGTCCCACTGGGCCAGACACCGGGCAAACACACAAGGAGACCATTGCTAACTTGAAAAAGCTTATATAGACAAAAAGAGGGAGTGGAAGGAAAGGAACTGAGAGGCAGAGTGACTCGTCCGAAGTCAGTCACTTTGCCTCCACATTAAGTGCTCCTTTGGATTCAATTGACAAGATCCCAATCTATTTTAGCAACTGTCTTTTTACCTGCACACAGTGGAGCTAAAAGTTTCTTGGCTGTTTTTTTCCTCTGTCATACTTATACTGTTGACATGGGATTGCTTCCAGGTTGGCTGGGAGCCAGCAGTCAAGCACCTGCAGAAAGCCCAAGAGCTACTGAATGTAAACAAAGTTAAAATATTATAATTATATTAATTATAGTATATGCCCCCTCAAATTAAAAACTACTACTTACCAAAGTTTTGATATATACATGAAATGTTTAATGGGCTGCAATGGTATAATTATCCATTATCAGTTATAATTTGTTATCATTAGTAAAAGTACACTGCCTTCATAGATTGATTTTTTATCTTACTTTAGTGAGGAAAGGAAGATCTACATCTTCTGGTTTCACCACCGCAGTTTATGGGACATCTGACTTTTTGCCTCATCACTCGTAATGAGATGCTTTTATTTCTTGACCTTTACACTCTTAAAGCAAAAAGTTTCATAATCCCACTGAGCCCAAAACTTTACTTTCCTCCATAAAACCACAGACCGGGCAGCACCAGAGGAAAGTGCCATTTTTCTTCTTGAGCTTAGAATACAGGGAAGACATTCTAGTATTGTATGTGTAAGCTGATGGAGTTTCCACCCAGCTCCCAAAACAGTTCACTCCCACTGAATCTGGTACATGCACTGGGATTTTTCTACTCAAACAACAAAACTAAACCTTAGCTCATCTTCCTCCTGAGCTTTGCTGTCTCTAAGGTTTTTTTCCCTGAAGGATCCCTATGCCCCTAGATTCTTCTCACAGAGAGGCTCAAATACTTTCATGCTCCTGAACTGGAGCAAATAGGACCCCACCTAGACTGGCCCTGAGGGTGCATCAGCAGAACAACTGTATCTCTGTACAATCAGATCATCTGACACCCTGTCAAAATAGCAAGTTAACAGCCATAAGGTCAGAAAAGATAATAGAGTTAGTGTTTGGCATTTACTTTTCTTGCCCAGCTTGAAAAGGCTTCTGTTTCCACTGTATCCATCCAATTTTCTTTGGGCCAAATTCTCCCCTCTTTTACTCCAGTGGAAATCCTGAGTAACTCCAAATCTATGCAGTGGTGTTTTTAGGGTTTACACAGGAGTAAATGATGGCAGCATTTGACTCTTTGAATGGAGAATTAGGTTGCCTTACTCTTTTTTCATTCATTTCAAGCTGGGATAAAAAGCTATGTCATTTGCTCAAAGGTATGGTCTCAACTGATGCGGATCATGAACACATTATATATATTGGAGGGGTGGGGAGTGGGAGATGGGAGACAATGCTACAGTGGTTCCAACCAGGATGTGATTCTCAAGGAGCCCCACATAAATGTAGCCTGCATTACATTTGTAAAAAAGTTATTATCTATCCTTACTAGCTGTTTTCTTTGCACCTATCCTTGCAGTAAAGCCCGTTGCCAACTGTGTCCACATATCTATTCAGGGGACACCATCATAGGGCCTAATCACATTAGCCACACTATCAGAGGCTCGTTCACCTGCGCATCTACCAATGTGATATGTGCCAGCAATGCCCCTCTGCCATGTACATTGGTCAAACTGGACAGTCTCTACGTAAAAGAATAAATGGACACAAATCAGATGTCAAGAATTATAACATTCAAAAACCAGTCAGAGAACACTTAAATCTCTTTGGTCACTCGATTACATACCTAAAAGTTGCAATTCTTCAACAAAAGACTTCAAAAACAGACTCCAACGAGAGACTGCTGAATTGGAATTAATTTGCCAACTGGATACAATTAACTTAGGCTTGAATAGAGACTGAGTGGATGGGTCATTACACAAAGTAAAACTATTTCCCCATGTTTATTCCCCACCTCCACCTCCCACTGTTCCTCAGATATTCTTGTCAACTGCTGGTAATGGCCCACTTTGATCATCACTACAGAAGGTCCCCCCCTGCCACCCCCGCTCTCCTGCTGGTAATAGCTCACCTTAAGTGATCACTCTCCTTACAGTGTGTATGGTAACACCCATTGTTTCATGTTCTCTATGTATATATATCTCCCCACTGTATTTTCCACTGAATGCATGCGATGAAGTGAGCTGTAGCTCACGAAAGCTTATGCTCAAATAAATTTGTTAGTCTCTAAGGTGCTACAAGTACTCCTTTTCTTTTTGCGAATCCAGACTAACATGGCTGCTACTCTGAAACCTGTTATTTTACGGATTCATTCAGAAACAGGCCCTGAAAAAGAGGAAAGTTAGCAGGTATTTTACAAGAAGTTTGATGGAAATTCTGCACCAAGTTGTTATCCACAATTTCTGCAGCAGGTTAATGCTTGGTTTTACATTTTAGTTTCTGCAGCAGTGCAGAATGAATCTAAGATTCTTTTAAATCAGGGCTTTATGGAAGTCAATATTCAAATGCATTGCAATTAATACAACATGCAGCATTGTGCTACTTGCTTTAGCATTTAATTCAGC